>NW_024087515.1:0-41132 GCF_009730915.1 Dioscorea cayenensis subsp. rotundata | reverse complement strand
AGATCTCACCCGCAGTCGTTGAATGGCGGCGGCTGTGCAAATCCTAGCCCTCGGCGAAGACGGGTGAGAATTTGAGAAGGGTTTTTGCAAGACTAATTAACTTCATCAAAGAGTGGGTTTTATATGGACCAAAAGGGAAAGAGAGACGGTTATATATATATATATATATATATTAGATTTTAACTTTTCTTAAGAGTAATTAACTGGTATCAATTGGTTTTTCAATGTAACCAACACTCAAAACTCATTTCAATTAAAAAAATAATTTCTTATTCATTTATATCTATGTTTATTTTATTTTATTTTTTAAAAAAAGTGGATATACCACATTCATAAATAAAAAGCAGAAGTCAGAACATCAACAGTCCACTAGCCGTGGAGCTACATACACACAACACAACAAAACGGAAGGAACAACATGTCTCCTCCTAACCCACAAAGAGAAACAACTCTACCCCCCAGTATCAGCCAGAACCTCCTCCGTCGTAGAAGTAGCCTCTGCTACCTCAGACTGAGGTCCAGTGAACTCTAAACTGCGCCGAATGGAGGAAATAGGATCAGCAAGCGTCGATCTCAACCCATCCGGAGCTGCAGAGAACCAAGATAGAATACAGTGGTCAGTCTTCAATAAAATATCCTGCGGGTTCACACATTTATCAGCAAAAATAGTTTCATTCCTCGCTAGCAAAATAGACCACAAAAAAGCTTTGACCACCCAACCCCCAATATCACGAAAAGATGGACAGAGGGTCATCCTCCAACCTTCCTAAAGCATAGACATCGATCGAGGGAGAGACGGTAACTGAAAGATCCCCCGTAAATTCTCCCACACCTCGAGAGCAAACCGACACTGAAGAAACAAATGATCAACAGATTCTGACACTGCATGACAAAGCACAAATGTGTCAATCGGGAGCCTGTTGGATCTGCGCTTAGTCAAATTATCGAGAGTAAGGATTTTCCTCCTCCAAGCCAACCAACAAAAGATATTGACTTTCCTCGGGCAAGGACCTTTCCAAAAGAATTTAGCAATTGGACACCGCAGCCCACCATCATTGAGGCGGTCTTAGAAAGATTTAACCTAGAAAGAGCCATTTGCAGTCAAACTCCACAATCTCAAATCCAAAGAAGTGTTAGAAGAAGGAGTCCGAGAGGAAAGGAACGTCGCAATATCCGAGTTATTCGAGAAAGGTTGACGCTCAAGCCACTGCCACATCTCCATCACCGAAGCATTCTTAAGCGTAGCCACAGAGAAATCATCCGGCCACAGATGCATGGGAGCACGACCATTGAGCCAGTGGTCCTTCCAAAACAACGTTTCCGTGCGTAATTAACTTTTAACCGTGACACAATTCCCAAAGGCCATCAAACCTTTCAAAACCCCTGACCAAAAGAACGAAACTCTACCTCTAGGTAGACCAAACAAATCCTAATTCGGCAAACTATAATTGAATTTTTAGCACTTTTCGCGACAACACCGCTTGGAGTTAGTTAAAAGCTTCCATCTCCATTTCCCTATCAAAGCCGAATTAAAAGCAGACAAGTCTAAGATGCCCCAACCACCTTGCTCCTTAGACCTGCGAGATGTTCCTCCAAGCCACAAGATGGCAACTATGAGAATTAGTGTCAATTCCCGACCACATGAAGTTCCTGCGAATCCGGTCAATATCTTTGATAACCCATCTAGGGAGACGAAAAATGGACATCCAATATGTCGGTACTATGGGCAGAACCGAGTTAAGTAATGTAAGTCTTCCCCCGATAGAAAGATAATTTGACTTCCAAGTGGACAAGCGTCCTATGATTTTATCGATTAAGTTCCTCCAGTCCTCTTTGCGAGGACGTCTGCCAGAAATCAGAATGCCAAGGTAATTAACCGGCAGGAGGCCCACCACACAGTTAATTCGCTCTAAGTTCGCCTTCCCAGAACAAAAATCTTCACACATTTTCCAAACCTCAATTTTGATGATCTCCCAATAGGTTTTAAAAAACAACATAGGAAGACCATCAGGTCCCGGGGCTTTGTCACTTCCAAGATCGAAAAATCGCATTTTTAACCTCCTCGATAGTGAACGGGTGCTCAAGATGAGAAAGATCAACCCTAACTCTACCCCTCAAGAGCCTCTACAAGTCAACTTTATAGCTAAAAGGGCAATTTTTGGGATTTCTCTGGGTTAAGCAACCTCGATTCTTTGACGATGTCCAGGAGCTCCAGCTCATGAAGTAATGCCAGCTTGCGCAGTTTAATTGAACCAAAGCAATCCTTGGACCAAATACGCAATTTCTCCCTCAGCCATTACAACTTTTTAGCCAGAACAAAAGCACCGCAACCCTGCGGATCACAGCTGGCCCACCAACTGGATATCAAGCTAGCAAATCCCTCCACTGAAGTCCAAGCGAGCTCGAACCGGAAGGGTCGAGGATTGAAGTAGTGCATTCCTACCTCCAGTCTAATAGGCACATGATCGGAGCCTAAACGTGGGAGACAATTTTGAAATAAACATGGGAAATGCTCAACCCAATATCTATTAACAATGAACCGATCAAGCTTAACGCAAGTGGGGTTAACTTGTCCGTTAGACCATGTAAACCTTCTTCCCTTTGCAGGGGGCTCAAAAAGATTCATATCATTAAGGAACATGGTTGCATCTCGGATGTCGCAGAAGCTTGGTGGCCCACCCCTTTTATCTTCCAAGGAAAATATGGCATTAAAGTCCCCACAGATCACCCAAAGAACCCCTTGAGAGGGACAGCAGCCCTGAATCTCCTCCCAGAAAACAGCCTTTAAGTGGCGAGCATTCGGTCCATAGATTGAGGTACATCTCCAAAGAAAGTTATCCCTTTTAGACACAAAGTCAACCGAAATACTAAAGATTCCCCTAGTAGTCACAGAACCCATGAGGATGACACTATTCCAGCCTATAATAATGCCTCCATATGTCCCAACAGAGGGTAGATAATCAAATTTGTCTAGCCGAGGGCCACCTAACTCCCTCCAGGTCATCGCCGAAATGGAACTTAATTTTGACTCTTGTAAACAACAAACATCCACGAAGTGAAGGTTTAAAAAATCCTTAACAAGGAAGTGCTTAGCAGGGCTTCCTAGTCCCCTAACATTCCAGGTGACAATATTCATGAAAACTATCTAGTGCCCGCGGACATCAGAGGAGGTCTCCGCCTGCTCCAAACGAGCAATCAAACAGGACAATGAACAGTTCTTCTTTACTTTACGGATATAATCTAAAAATTCATTCTCATGTAAAGCAGAAGCATCAAACAAGATTCCACAAGCAGAGCAAAAATTCACTAACTGTGCATTGGTCCAATCAGAAATAAGAAGGGCTTTGTAGACATATACCTTCAGGAAGGTCTCCACGAAGTGATTTCTTCCTAGTCGATCTCGGCGGCTCCGCCACAAACCCCGCCTCCTCGTTCCATCTAGACGAAGGCTTTTTTTATCTCTCACTCTTCCTGGTTCCCAAGGCAGACGCGGTAGTCGTAGATGAGTTACCCACTTTTAGATCCGACATCATTTCCTTTAACGATCTTTCAAATTCAGTAACGGAGTCATCCGATCCATATTCCTCATCTAGATCAGCAATTTCTGAAACATGATCTTTTCCCTCCACCCCTTTGTCAACCTCCAAGGGCATCGAAGAAGGTATGAGGACCCACTGATCAGTTAGGTAAATCCACTGATAACCCTCAGGAGGCGCAACATCAGGTTTGTATTTGGCTACCTCATTAGCCTTAAGGAGCCCATATTATCTAGGCCCAGGAATTTCTCACCCTCCTTTCCATGCCCAGCCGGCCCAAGCAGAGTAGGCTCAACTTGCCCATCAGTCCCCTCCCTAGGTCCACCATCTTCCGGATCAACACTCCCCAGCCTGCTTGGCCCACCAGCACACCCTAGGCCAACATCAGACTTCCGGCCCAAGCCATGATCCAACTCTCCAAGGAAGATTGGGTCCAGACCCCTCTCACCCTCCAACGAGTATGGACCCAGGTCCAGATCAGGTCTCGGTCCAAATCTCAGCACAATTGGATCTTCAAAGTCTGGCCCACCCCGACATCACATGCAAGCGGTCATCCGACTTTGGTCAACACGTGGCTTTGACAACCTTGGACGTACGAAAGAACCCGCCCTTTGAATCATTCTTGTTTTCAGTGCCCACATTGCTGTAACAATCGACATCCGAGCCTGCAGAACTACCACGCCGCACCACCCATTTTTTGACACCGCGACGTCTCGAGCCACATCCCAGCGACCTCCCATCATTTCCAGTCTCCTCCGAATTAAACATCAAGCAACCTTCGGTCCGACCATGCAAGATCCGATGGTCTGACACCCCACGTGACAGTAAACGCAGCGGAGCCTTCTCGTTGGTAGCACAGGAGCTCAGCTCAACCGCCGCCATCTTGTCCTGTCGCGATCTTTCCAAGCTTTCAATGTGGGAGCTTCGCTCGACCGACATCTGAACCAGCAATGGTGCACCACCAGTGTCAGCCATCCCGGAGGCAAGCTTCTCTGCTGTGCCATCCTTGTTCGAATGCAGGTCTCCGCCCATCTTCACCGTCTGCGACACACTAGAGCCCTGCCCTGGGTGGGAGCTACGCTCAACCAACCCCATCCTCCGGGAGTCGCTCTCCACATCTAGCTTTTTCCCTTTACCGTCAAGGAAACTCCCCAAATCGTTCTTCCGTAATGAAGGCTCACCAAACGATTCTTCAGAACCCTCCTCTTTGAGAACAAAGCACCCCAGATCACGCCTGTATTTCGTGAGCCCAACCTTGTCGTCCGTGATGAGCACCATATATCTTCTCATTCCCAGACTGAGATCAACTTCCTTTCTCAGGCGAACTAGAGTAGAGATGAAAGTTTTGTTGGTCTTGAATTCCTGCGACAAGGAGACCAGCTCGCCTACGGCCTTCATCACCTCCAGAATTACACTCCAATACCAGTCATGCATCGGTAAGTTCCACACTCGTATCCACTGAGCCCTTCCCCGATGCTCGCTCCGTCGCCCCTAGTTCGGCCGACCACGGTGCAATCCTCACCGAGCACCTACCGTTCTTTGTCGTGAAAGACATCTCACCCAGTTTACAGACCTCTTTCACCTCCGCTTGACTGAGCAAAGGGATCAAGTATGTGATGTCGTTCACCGGGGTTAAAACTCTAGCGAGAGAACGGTTGATGATCGACGGCAGAACCTCATTCAAGGCCGAGCCAGTGGCATAATCAGATAACATTGTCAGCACTGCCACTTTGGATAGTTCCTTCCTGACCGCAGTGATCTCCAGGGAGAGAGGTAGGGACAATGAAGATCGCTAGGGTACAATGGATCGCGTTCGTGACGGTGAACGAGCAGCCTCAATCTAGTCCCTTATTCGGCTAAGATCAATACACTCAGTCGAGTTTTTAGTTCACACATGCACCCGTTTCCTCTTAGGGCTTCGACGGGGCTTCATCTTGCAGTTCGCAGCAACATGGCTGACCCTCGAGCAGCGGAGACACACCACCTGATGACGACATTCAGCGGTTTTGTGCGTCGTCTTGAAGCATCTCCCGCACGAGCGTTCAATAGGTGAACGAGGACGCTTAGCCCCCAAACGAACCTAAGCCTGTTTCTGACCATCGCCCTACACCACCTTCAAGCTACCACGCTCTCCTGATGAAGAACTAACTACTTCGGAAAAGGTCATTCCTTTCTTCACAACTCCATCCGCAGCACTACCTGAAGAGTCCGACCGCTGTACCACCTTCTCCGACTTCTCCGACGACGTGCCGCAGCCCCACAGCTCCCCGAGGAGGCTCATTCATCCGAGAACAAGGTTATTGGATAAGCATCATCCCCTTGTTCCTTACTTTTTCTATGTTTATTTTTCTAAATATATATTAAAAAATAATATATAAAAATATATTTATAGATATACTTTTATTTAAAAATTTTAAAAAAATTATATAAAACCTATAATGTATTAGTAATATCACATAATTAATTAAAGTTATTCGTGAAACAATAAATGAGAGTATGCATGTGATTTCAAGTTTTATAAAAGGTATATCTACAAAAATATTTTTATGTATAGAAGTTAAGCGGCTTATATAAAATCCGCCGCTACAATTTACAGCTATAGCACAATTTTCTTGTAGTGCTCCTAACTTAAAAATAGACAGTTCGAATTCTACCCATGCTTATTTGTATTTCTAAATAATAATAATAATAATAGTAATATTGTTAAATATAAAGATTATTTTTAATTATATATGTTCATCAATCTCAACTCTCAAGCGATTTTTTTTATTTAAACTACCATGTATTTTGTGTACTTTATTTTAAAATATTTCAGGAAGTCTTGGTCTATATGTGAGTTGTATATTTTTATTTGTTTAATGAATTTGTGATTGATTAAGTTTTTTTTTATTTAGTTATTTAGCAATATAAATAAGCTGTTGGAGGGAAAAAGAGATTCAAATCTTTAACTTTTTTATAAGCATATCAGACAGTGTTGTGTGATTGATATATTCCTTTTAAAAGAAAGGAATTTGATTAGTTAAGTCATTCGACAAGACAAATAAAATACAATCTTGAGGGGTATAACCCCAAACATGAAGGTCAGACTAGCGAATGAGCTACACAATTCAGCGACCTCTATATGAACTCAACTCTAACTTGAGATAAAAATACTAAGCTTTTGTTTCAATCATGTGCCAACAATCCAATACAAGTAGGGAGCTCTTTGGTAACATGAATAAGCTGCACTACTGAAGACGAATCACTCTCCACAATTACAAGATTGTACCCTCTCTCTCTTTAATCCAAGTGAATTCGGCCAAGTGATCCCATGAAAAACTTGAGAATGACCATCCATAAATCTCCCTAACCAATCCCGAACAACAAATGCAATAGCACCCTTTTATGAAAATAATTGCTGCATCAACATTAATTTTTTTTCCACCATTGTTTCGGTTTATGACACTTGTGGACATACTGTTCTGCTTGCATTCATGGAGGTAGCATGAGATTTGCCTATTGTATGATCTAGCCATATTGTTTTCAAAGGCCCCAGCCCAGCACTGACAACGTATATATCATTTGAATCTTCTTTTATTCCAAATCAGCTTGTTATGGCGACGCCAAAAACTCCAACAAATGGCCACTAATTCTCCCCATCTTTACCCCTAACAAACACCCAAGCCATAAACACACCCACATATAGACTTAGCAAAAACACAAGTTTGTAAAGTGGTCTCTTCGCATTGAGAAAATCAAAATTTTTGTAATACCAAGCCTTGATTGACGTGGCCATCAAGCTATTTGGCTGAGTAATTAATTAATCGCCACGCTTTGTTTCCCCAAGAAATGCCACATTAAAGTCATGGAGTCGTCTAAAGTCCCAGTCCTCCCTTGTAGACATGCTTGTACTACAGCTTGTTCCACAACATTCCAGGTGCATAGGGAAAACTGCATCCTTCACTTTGGTTGTTGTAAATGTGTGCTTAAGAATGTTATTATGATTATCCGAAAATTTCCTCCTGACCAATGTAGATGGCTACATGTTTAAATTTTGTGATTGATTAATTGAATTATTTTGTAAAAACAAAAATTTAAGTGAATTAACAGTGATTTATTTTTTTATTTTTTTATTTTTAAAAGATGGATAAACCACTTCAATTAATAAAAACACCGTACATAGCACCAACTAGAAAAAACCTGGTGAACAAAATCCACTCATACCAAAAGAAGTGATACAAGAGAACAAAACAGTACACCCTACGAGGATGAAGGATCATCCTCCAATACTGATAGACAAAAGGACTACTCCGTGCTCCGATCTGGTGCCTCCTCGGCCGTACTATCCCCCCTGTCCCTTTGGCTCCTCGACTCAAGGAACTCCAAGCTGCGCCTGACTTTAGCCATGGTGTCTTCTAATCTCGCCTTAGCGCCATCTGCAAGTGCATCGAACCACGATAGGAGCATACGATTAATACATAGCAGAATGCAAAAAGCAGGCAAAATTTTATCATTGAAAATTCTTTCGTTGATGCAATCCAAAAATTACAGTGATTTATGTTTATGTATAATTATTTAAAAAAAAAAGATATTGATGTATTGTATGCTTATATAAGATTGAGAAAGTTTCATATATAAGAAGTAGCCTTTATAGATACAACGACAATAAAGGCATTAATTAGTTGTTGTTTGCCATAAAATAAATGCTAAATTATTAAATATTTGTCAAGCTAAAAAACTTCATGTTTTTTTTCTTCATTGTCTTCTATTAAAAAATGAGCACTACCTAACTTTTACTTTTATGTTTTGTGTGATTTGAGAGAAGCAAGTGAGCAATAATTCTGTTGGTTGGTGTTTAATTTGATTCTAGTTTATCCTTTTTCTTTTAATAAAAATAAACATGCTAATTTTTTTTTTATGAAAGCCGCAAGCGTTACATACATCACCCATAACTAATGATAAGTTATCATCACTTTATTCAGCGAAATTTGAATTCAAAATCTTTTAATAGAGCTAATACCACTTAGGCTATGAGCCTTTTGATGACATTCTAACTCTCTGCAATGAATTTAAACGTATAATTAGTTATTTTAATATAACCTCAAAACCAATGCATTGTGGCCAACAAAAATAATAACCCGTGTGTTGCATAAATGATTAATATCTAATATAATATTTTAGAATATTAATGATTAAAAATTAAAAGGATGGCAGACATGAACTCTTTTATGCCTCCTATCAAAGAAAACCAGATTGGTGTCTTAAACACTCACCCAGCGGTTACTTTGGTGTCATGTGTGACAAAAAATTTTACATTTGATTAGCCTTATGGCCACATAGTCTTCTTGTGCCAAACAAACAATAGAGCAATCTAGACCATTGAATTAAAAGAGATCAAGATTTGGCTTCATCCCATGGATATCAAGCCAATATTTAACACTTCTTCTAAATCGCTCTGACATTGACATTGTTTGAATGAGAGATTTCCTTGCCACTTTCCAAATCACCAAAGATGTAATCAAGAGGATCAACAATCATATCATTGCCTTGGCTACTCTGTATTCCAAAGGAAAGAAGTTTTAATAAATGTTCTAAAAAATGAAGTTAAACGTGTCCGACAAGATCAGAGAATGATATACTTACAATGATTTGCTTGGGCTGCTCGTTTGAGTTGGAGTTCATATAATTTTCGACTTTGCTGTATTAAAGCTTTTGAACATCATTTCCCTCTACATACATGTTCCAGAATCACCATAATGTGAAAGCACGATCAGGATTCAGGTCATTGAATACCTCCTCTGGGTACATATGTTTACTCAAAAGTTTCACACGTAATGGATTATACATATGCCTCTTCATGATTCTGCCAAAAATGCCATGCATTCAATATCCAATAAACAAATTCTTTCAGCAAATATACTGAATTGAACATTCGAACATAAATGTAACAAAGAAATTCAACCCTTCTTGTGATAATACTTTACAGATATTCAGCAGAAAATAAATCATAGTTTAAATCGGCATTACAAACATAACCAATAATTCCAGAAAATCAGGGAGGTGCTGGCATTACATATTTGCCGGTGCACAAATAGAGAAATCTAAGTGTGCCACATGGTGCATTGGAGAGCTCTGCATAAGGCCACAGTTGCAGATGGTGTTGCAGAATGCAGAAACATATATACATGTATAAAAATGTATAAATTGAGAAGGAGAACCTACATGCCTGCCAAACCCAACTTCATGTGATCCCAATCACGCCCTAGAATTTTATTCACACAAGCATCTAATGAATGATTAAACCTCCACATTCCTGCTAGCATACCAAATCCTGCACCATTTACAGAATTATTTGCTAGTAGCTATCACACACTAGAGAATCACACACACACCCCAACAGAAGTAATTACATGAACCCATTTACTTGAAGCCCCGCACACAAAAACATAAATTTAATCATTTTGTCAATTAATGAGCTCAAGTAATTGAAACTCCACACAAACACACACAAACATTGACATACACATAGATGTGATCATTTGGATAATCCATGACCCCAACAATTTGAAGCCTCTCACACAAAAATACAAATGTAACTCTTTTGATAATTCATAAGCTCAATTAATTGAAACTCAATCCACACACACAAATGTAACTATTTTTCTTTTTGATAATTCATGCAGTCAATTAATTAAAGCTCCACATGTGCACACACTAATGTAATTATTTGTATGATTCATGGGCCCAATTAATTGAAGCACCATAGAAAGATATCCAATGTCATCAGCTCAATTGCTTGAAGTTCCACTTAAAGACAAACAGAGAATGTAATTTGTTTGGGTACTTCATGAATCACAATTAACTGAAGTTCCACACACATACAAATCCAATTTCATGAACAAATAACTTAAATTTATAATAGCCAAACATAGAGTAAATGAGCCAATTTTAATGAAAAAAATAAAATAAAATAAAATTAGAAGAATGGTTCATGAACTCACCAGTTGAAAGGCTAAATTAACCTATGCCAAGGAACCAAGCTCCTAGATGCTGCATTGCATACATATTCAAAAAAGAAAAACAAATCAAATTTTAGAGATATCATAGATGCTCATACCATTAACATTATAGAAAGGAAAGATTTTTTTCTCTTTATTCATCCAGAAACTATATATAAAACCTATACTTATCCAGGCAATGAATGAAGAAGCACAAGTACCACTAGTGAAATCCTTGATATATAGCTCCATCCCTCGCCATCCCTTCTTGCGACATCCATCATCAATCCATCAAAACAAATAACCAAAATGAAGGTCCAAAGAAACGTGATCCACATCTAATAATTGTGAAACACAGAAACCATAAACATCAAATTATGAGATTTTTGAGAGAATCTCTTCACCCAAAAATTTATGTTTAAGTTTTGTGATTGATTATTTGAATTATTTTGTAAAAACAAAAATTTAAATGAATTAACAGTGATTTATGTTTATGTATAATTATTTTAAAAAAAAAATATTGGTGTATCGTATGCTTATATAAGATTGTGAAAGTTTCATATATAAGAAGTAGGTTTTATAGATGCAACGACAATAAAGGCATTAATTAGTTGTTTGCCATAAAATAAATGCTAAATTATTAAATATTTGTCAAGCTAAAAACCTTCATTTTTTTTTTCTTCATTGTCTTCTATTAAAAAATGAGCATTACCTAACTTTTGCTTTTATATTTTGTGTGATTTGAGATAAGCAAATGCGCAATAATTCTGTCGGTTGTTATTTAATTTAATTCTAGTTTATCCTTTTTCTTTTAATAAAAATAAACATGCTAATTTTTTTTTTATGGAAGCCACAAGAGTTGCATACAACATCCATAACTAATGATAAGTTATTATCACTTTATTCAGCGAAATTTGAATTCAAAACCTTTTAATGGAGCTAATACCACTAGGCTATGAGCTCTTTGATGACATTCTAACTCTATGCAATGAATTTAAACGTATAATTAGTTATTTTAATATAATCTCAAACCAATGCATTGTGGCCAACAAAAATAATAACCAGTGTGTTGTATAAATGATTAATATCTAATATAATATTTTAGAATATTAATGATTAAAAATTAAAAGGATGACAGACATGAACTCTTTTATGCCTTCTATCAAAGAAACCCAGATTGGTGTCTTAAACACTCACCAGCGGTCACTTTGGTGTCATGTGTGACAAAATTTTTTACATTTGGCTAGCCTCATGATGATGATGGTAATAGCGATGAGCTCTCTTATGGCCACGTAGTCTTCTTCTAGATCGCTTACTGACATTGTTTGAATGAGAGATTTCCTTGCCACTTTCCAAATCACCAAAGATGCAATCAAGAGGATCTGCAATCATATCACTGCCTTGGCTGCTCTGTATTCCAAAGGAAAGAAGTTTTAATAAATGTTCTAAAAAATGAAGTTAAACATGTCCGACAGGATCAGAGAATGAAATACTTACGATGATTTGCTTGGGCTGCTCCTTTGAGTTGAAGTTCTTATAATTTTCAACTTTGCTGTATTGGAGCTTTTGAACATCATTTCCCTCTGCATACATGTTCCGGAAACGCCATAATGTGAAAGCACGATCAAGATTCAGGTCATTGAATACCTCCTCTGGGTACATATGTTTATTCAAAAGTTTCACACGTGATGGATTATACATATGCCTCTTCATGATTCTTCCAAAAATGCCATGCATTCAGTATCCAATAAACAATTCTTACAGCAAATATACTGAATTGAACATTCGAACATAAATGTAACACAGAAACTCAACCCTTCTTGTGATAATACTTTACATATATTCTCTAGAAAATAAATCATAGTTTAAATCGGGACTGGAGTTATCGAGTTAGTTAGAGATAATAGAAAATCACAACGATAACCAATAATTTCCAGAATATCAGGGAGGTGATGCCATTACATATTTGCTGGTGCACAGATAGAGAAATCTAAGTGTGCCGCATGATGCATTTGAGAGCTCTACACAAGGGCACAGTTGCTTGTTGCAGAATGCAAGAACATATAAACATGTATATAAACGTATAAATTGAGTAGGAGAACCTACATGCCTGCCAAACCCAACTTCATGCGATCCCAATCACGCTGTAGAATTTTATCCATGCAAGCATCCAATGAATGATTAAACCTCCACATTCCTGCCAGCATACCAGACTCTGCACCATTTACAGAATTATTTGCTAGTAGCTATCATATACTAGAGAATCACACACACAGAATGTAATTTTTAGGATAATTTGGCCAAAGATGTCCTCTCTTTCATTCCTCATTCCACTTATATGCAAATCCTTACAGAATCATAACCGAATTAATGACCCGGCATTTCATCAAACACGTGATGTGCCGTAACGCTGTCAGGTGAATATCACAACCTTCTCACTAATCTCTCTCCTAATTACATCATTCATCAATACTAAGTAATTAATCATTCCACAAATCCTCGTATTCATCCCATCACATAGTCTTCATAAAAGTTGGGTCTCCTTCCATGATTTAGGGCGACACTTCTTCTCACAGCGGTGCCATACACTGTGATGGAGTCAACCTCCGTGCATCAATTTCCCTCCCTTTGAATTGTCCTTGTCCTCAAGGGCAAAGTCGAAAAGTCTTTGTAAAAGCAACCACATCCTCCCAAGTTGCATCCTCAATAGCCCCGATCCTTCCATTGAACTAATATCTCTGCAAACACTTTCCCTCCTTTAATCACCTCCCGATGTTTGAGTATTGACTTCGGCTCCAATATTGGATGTCGATTTATAAATTCTCCGGGTAATCCACCTGTCACCTCTAGTGGAACGCCTTTGAAAAAGTTTGAGCTTCGACACGTGAAATACATCATGTATCTTAGCGGAGTCCGTAGTTTAAGTCTATAAGCCACCGCACCCACCCTTTCCTCGAATTTGAAAAAGGCCCAAAGAAACGCGCGAGAGTTTAAAAAGATGATCTTCGCGCGAGTGATGCTTGCCTATATGGTCAGTAGTTTAAGCCAAACCCAGTCACCGGATTGAATTGAACATCTGCTCTCCTCGAATTTGCTTGATTACGCATTCGATCTTGAGCGTACTGTAGATTCTCGCAAGAGAGACCAAAAAGCTGGGAGCGATCTTTCGTAATCTCATCCACTAGCGCCACCGGATGACTGAACCGACCGGTGATCAGCCTAGTGACGGAGGTGCCCGCCCAAACACAGCTTCAAAAGGCGACATCTTAATTGCCGAATGCCACGCGGTATTGTAGTGCCATTCCGCCCATGGCAAGTATCGAGACCACTGCCGGGGGTTATCTCCAACAAAGCTTCGCAAATAGTCCTCCAAGTACCTATTGAGAACCTCTGTTTGGCCGTCTGTTTGAGGGTGGTAAGCACTACTGGTGGCGAGCAAAGTGCCTTGAAGGCGGAATAACTCTTGCCAGAATCCTGACATAAACACTGGATCTCGGTCGGAGACAATCTGTGCCGGAACCCCGTGTAATTTGATCACGTCTCTAAGCATAATCTCAGCTACCTGAATGGCAGTGAATGAAGACCCCAATGCCGAGAAGTGAGCATGCTTGGACAAGCGATCAACTACGACCATTATAGTCGTTTTTCCGTTGGACGGCGGCAGCCCTATGATGAAGTCCATCGATATGGAGTGCCAAATCTTGCCCGGAATCGGCAATGGTTGAAGCAATCCTTGGGGTGCTCGATTGAATGGCTTGATACTCTGGCAAATGGAGCATTGAGAAACATAATCTTGTACCGATCTTCGCAGTCGCCGGAAGAAATTGCTGGCAATACGCGCCAAAGTCCGGCTCACTCCCGCATGTCCCCCTGTAGGAGTTGTGTGGAATTCGCCAACAAAAAGGGGCTGAATGTCTGAATTTTCTCGGAATCCATATTTTCCCTTTAAAGAAGAGCACGCCATCACGAATCGTAAATTCGATTGTGATTTCCGGGTCGTTGGAAACTCACGTAATCGCTGTAGTGTCTCAGGATGTGCTTTGTAAGTTGCACGAATCACCTCCCACAAAACTGGTTGTGGTCGCGACTCGGCGAACAGGGCACTGCATGATACTCTGTTCAGTCTTGACAAGGCATCCGCCGGGCCGTTGAGCACACCGGGTTTATACTCTATATCAAAGTCATACCCAACCAATTTGTAGAGCCACTTCTGTTGCTCTGGCGTTTGAATAGTTTGGTGTAATAAGGCGCGAAGACTTTGATGATCAGTTTGAACTGTGAAACGGCGCCCCAACAAGTACTGGCGCCATTTCTTGACAGCCTCGGTGATTGCCATCATCTCTCGAGCATATGTAGATGCTGCTTGCTGCCGGCCATTGAGCTGTTTGCTAAAATAAGCCAATGGATGCCCATTTTGTAACAAGACCGCGCCAATTCCCACACCAGATGCGTCAGTCTGAATCACAAATGGTACAGAGAAATCAGGCAGTTGGAGTACCGGGGTTCGCATTAGAGATTCTTGCAAACTCCTGAAGGCTTCAGTGGCTGCGGGCGTCCAAACGAAGGCGTCTTTCCGGAGGAGCGATGTTAATGGAGCTGCCAATGTAGAATAATGTCGCACAAACCTTCGATAATACCCGCATAAGCCAAGAAAACCTCTTAGAGCCTTAACAGAGTGTGGAATTGGCCATTCTCTGATTGCTTGGATCTTGTTTGGATCAACAGCTACTCCTTCACCTGAAATTACATGGCCCAAATAACCCACTGAAGTACATCCAAATTCACATTTGGATATCTTTGCAAACAGCGAGTGAGTCCGGAGGCGAGTAAATACATCTTGTAAATGTGACAGATGTGACTCCCAATCTGAACTATAAACAAGAATGTCATCGAAGAAAATGAGCACAAATTTACGCAATACTTGCCGGAAAGTAGAGTTCATGAGAGACTGGAATGTCGAGGGTGCATTGGAGAGGCCGAACGGCATCACGAGAAATTCATAATGCCCTTCGTGTGTCCTGAATGCCGTCTTCTCGATGTCACTTGGGTGAATTCTAACCTGGTGATAGCCCGCGCGAAGATCTAGCTTCGAAAAGACTCGGGCGCCAGCCAGTTCGTCGAACAGCTCCTCAACTGTTGGGATCGGGAACCGGTCCTTCACCGTGACGGCATTCAAGGCTCGGTAGTCCACACAAAACCTCCAAGTGCCATCTTTCTTCTTCACTAGAAGTACTGGAGAAGAAAAAGGGCTCGTACTCGGCCGAATTATGCCCTCCACGAGCATCTCGCCCACCAATTTCTCAATCTCCGACTTCTGGAAATGAGGGTAACGGTAGGGTCGGACGTTCACCGGTGCAGCACCTGGAATCAATGGAATTCTATGGTCTTGAATTCGCACTGGTGGTAACCCTGACGGGGTTTTGAAGATGTCTTCATACTGGGAGAGTAACTCTGATATTCTGTTGGAGAAGATGACTGGTGCTGCGGGTCCAATTGAAGGATTTGGACTCAAACAAACTGATTCGACCTTGAGGTGATAAAATTGAGCTCCCCCCGCACCCGACCTACGAATTGAAGTTGGTCGTGCTCCATTATATTGAGATTGGTTCAGCCCGTGGAGTCTGATCCTTTTACTCTCATATGTAAACTCCATCCAAAGTGCACCATAATCAAATAAAACCGGACCCAATTGCCTCATCCATTGAACTCCTAAGACCACATCCGCACCGTAGATTGGCAACAAGAGCAAATCAACGGGGAAGATTACGTCTCCCAGCTTAAGCTTGACTGCTGAGCACTCCCTCCATCAAGAGAGGCGGCATCGCCACTTCGACGGTGACTGCGATGTGGGTTGATACCGACGGTCAAATTTAGATGTGCGACCAGACGCGATCGAATAAAATTATTAGTCGAGCCCCCCATCCACGAGTACGATCACCTCTTGACCGATAATGGTGCCTGAGAGCTTCAAGGTCGACGGAACCATCCTTCCCATCAGAGCATGGAAGGATATGCAAGGATCATCCAAAGAAGGTGTGGTCGTTGGAGACGCTTCCTCTAACAACGGAAAGGTCACCGTAGCGGTTCCTCCTCCGGCGGTATCACCTCATCCCCGATCCACCATTAAGCGAGGAGGAAGAGAGCGGGCTTGCATTTGTGACCGGTAAACTTGGAGTCGCAATTGAAGCAAAAGGCCCTTCTCTCGCCGAGCAGCCCATCTCGGTTGGAGTGAGTCGCTTGATTGGTAATGAGACCGGCCCGGGATTCGTTGGAGCCGCAATCGGGCGCTATCGATCGAGGAAAAGGTGATCGAGTGAAGGTGGATCGCTCGACCAGATTTTTATCTTCAACAAGCTTAGCCATCCCCACGCGTCATGAAGGTTGTCGGGTTTCGGAATATATAGCTCCCTTTGGATCTCCTCTTTCAACCCCGAAAAGGAAACAATTCAACAAGCTCGCTGGCTTAATCCCGCCACTCGAGTAGACAAGCACTCGAAAATCCCCGGAGGAATGCCGTGACGGTGGTCGATTGCTTCACTTGAATAGAGAGCCTCATGGTTGACAAAAGAGGACGCCCAAAAGCGTAATTCAAGCTTCAGGACGAACTCATCCCAATTGGTGAGTTGATCCGTCGAGTGGAGCCATCGAAACCACGCCTCGCCGGACCGATCATATAAAAACACAAAGCAATGGCAAGGCGTTGATCGGGTGGAATTTGGTTGAAAAGGAAGTAATGATTCATTTGAAACAACCAACCTAGCACATCGGGCTCGCCAGCAAGCAGGGGAACTTCAATCTTAGGTGGGACGGGGAGGTGAATTAGAGGAATTGGAGTGGAGTGATGGAGGAGATAGTAATCGAAGAGTGGTGAATGGAAGTATGAGAATCAGGCGATGGAAGTGGAAGTAATGGTGGGTGAGGGATGAAAATTATGCGATCGATGGAGATGCTACTTTTGTCAGAGCTCGTGACTTCACCATCATGTCTCGTCATGACCGCCTCTGCTAGCGATGAGGGAGTTGCGAAGGAAATCAAATGATTCAGAATGACTCTTCCGCAGAATGTAATTTTTAGGATAATTTGGCCAAAGATGTCCTCTCTTTCATTCCTCATTCCACTTATATGCAAATCCTTACAGAATCATAACCGAATTAATGACCTGGCATTTCATCAAACACGTGATGTGCCAGAACGCTGTCAGGAATATCACAACCTTCTCAATTAATCTCTCTTTCCTAATTACATCATTCATCAATACTAAGTAATTAATCATTCCACAAATCCTGTATTCATCCCATCACATAGTCTTCATAAAAGTTGGGTCTCCTTCCATGATTTGGGCGCACACTTCTTCTCACAACGGTGCCATACCTGTTGATGGAGTCAACCTCCTGTGCATCAAACTTCATGCGATCCCAATCACGCTGTAGAATTTTATCCACGCAAGCATCCAATGAATGATTAAACCTCCACATTCCTGCCAGCATACCAGACTCTGCACCATTTACAGAATTATTTGCTAGTAGCTATCATATACTAGAGAATCACACACACAGAATGTAATTTTTAGGATAATCCATGAACCCAATTATTTGAAGCCGTACACGGAAAAACACAAATTAACTATTTTGACAATTAATGTACTCAATTCATTGAAACTCCACACACACGCACACACAACACACACTGAGAACTGCAACACACCTGTAAACAGAAATGTAAATATTTTTGTGATAATCCATGCAATCAATTAATTGAAGCTCCAGATGCGCACACACTAATGTAATTATTTGAATGATTAATAGGTCCAATTAATTGAAGCTCCACAAACAAATATCCAACTTCATGAGATTTAAGGCAAATAGAAAATGTAATTTGCTTGGGCACTTCATGAACCACAATTAACAGAAACTCCACACACACACACACAAATCCAATTCCATGAGAAATAACTTGAAGCTTCACACGTACAAAAATTAAATTACTTGGATAATTCACAAGCCCAATTAATTTAAGATACAAGATAGAACTACAAGACCAATATTTCAGCACTACTAATCAGTCTCTTTTCATTTTAAAAAAGGTGATGAATTTAAGTATTTTTTAATAGCAAAGCATAGAGAAAATGAGTCAATTTTAATTAAAAAACATAAAATTAGAAGAACAGCTTGAGAACTTACCGGCTGAAAGGCTAAACCTATGACAAGGAACCAAGCTTCTAGATGCTGCATCACATACATATTCAGAAAAAAAGAAAAAAAAAATTTTAGAGATCTCACAGAAGCTCATAGCATTAAGTATTACATACAGAAGCTCATAGCATTAAGTATTACATACAGGAAAGATCTTTTATTTGTTCATTGAGAAACTATATAAAAAGCATACCAATCCAGGCAACGACCGAAGAAGCACAAGCACCAACAGTGAAATCCTCGATAGCTTTATCCTTGCATTCCTTGAAGAACACAGCCTCCTCCCTCGTCATCCCTTCCTGCAACATCCATCCATCAATCCATCAAAACAAACCACCAAAAATCAAAAATTCAAAAATGAAATCCACATCTAATAATTGTGAAACATCGAAACCCTAAACATCAAATTATGAGATTTTGAGCGAAATCTCTCTCACCGATCGGAGTAGATGCTCCAGCTCCTCAAGCAAATCCCCCATTCTCTTTGCACCCACACCCACAATGAAGCCCAAAGATAAAGAAAGAGAGACAGAGAGAATGAGGGTTTTGAAATTCATCAGGTCGGATCCTTAAAGGACCGGATTGTGATCTGACCCGATAAATTAATTTAAAAAATATAAAAAAACTTAACTATAATTTATTATCATCTCATAAATTAATTTAAAAATAAAAAAATATGGATTTTTATTTTACTCATAGATCCACCTATAAATCTACCATAACTCTATTTTTACACTCTATATCTAATAAAATTATTGCACTCACCATTCATCTTTGAACCACAAAAAAAAAAAAACAAAAGTCAATAATGGTATGATTTTCTAGCTTCCCATCCTTTGGATAGATAAATTGATAGTGTATCAACAAAATAATAATAATAATAAATAGAATTTATTATTAAATCAAAATATTACAATAAATTTATCACACACATTTATACAATAATAAAAAAAAATCAATTCTTTTAAACAAGATAATTACTTCAGAATATAAAAAATGTTGTACAAAAATATTATTTAAAATAGAGATTATCTTAAACTATCAATGATTTGAACGTAAATTTGCATGACATACTATCCATGAACTCACCCTAATATGTCTTGTGGAACTCGTTGAGGTGAGATTGGATTATTGTGTCCTCCCATTCCAAACTCTCCCACAAGTCTTGGTCAACCACCACGTGTTTGAATTTATTATTGACAATGGATGACTTGAAAGGAAGTTTCTTCAACTTTGGACTTCTGCCCAAATAAAGTGTATCCAAAATAGGAAAATCCAATAGACATGTGCTGAAGCTCACTAAGTTGGGCATGCTCTCTAATAACAAGGATTGTAGGTTAGGAAAGGTGGGAAGGCCTGATGAAGCTTGTTGCATCTCTGCAGGGTCAATCAATTTCTCCATTGCTAAACAGCTTTCTACAGCTAATCTCTCAAGGCATGGGAGATGCAAAACCCACGAAAGACTCCTTAGAGATGTACAATGAGAAATGTAAACATCTATCAACTTCGGGAAACATCCACGACGAAATGCTTCTGCTGGCCGAGTGATTTGCTTGAGCTTTGCAAGATATCTCAATTCGAGATGCTTTAGACTGACCCCACTGCCATTTATCGACAACTCCTTAAAGCGACAATGACTGAATTTTAACCTCATCAAACCCTCACCATCACGTTTGTAACTCAAGTCATGACAAAGCTGGAGGGTAGGTATATTATGTATGTTTTTCAATTTTATTTGCCAAGTCGGCAAATCTTTGAGAAGTCGAAGAATCTTAACTGATTTCACAACCATATTGATCGCTTTAATCCTCTTCCTATCCATCAACATCTTCAAGTCACCTGCTTCTAAACAAGTATTTTTATAAAGATCAAGCACTTGTAACTCGGGCAACCTTGATAATACAGACAACCCATCAGCTTTAATTTCAAAATATGGACTTCTGAAGAAGAAGTATTTTAATTGCTTCAGCTCTTCTAGTTCAGGTGGAAGTGACCGAATGCTTGTGCCGCTGATGTTGAGGTATTGAAGATTAACTAGAACTCGAATTTCTTTTGAAAGACCCTTGATAGGTGCATCAGATAAGTCCAAATGTGTGAGAGATGGCATATGAGGGAAAAAGTTTATAACCACCTCGGCCCCTATTTCACGTTCAGGATATCCAGCCATAGATAAACTCTGGAGATTAGGATATCTAGGAGAAGTTGCTGCAACAGAAACTTGGCCCTTTTCGTCAATATTTTGATCACTTAATAATTTCAAGAGATACTCGTAAATGACAAGATGTTTGAACAATATTAGTTCTGTCTCCTTCCAGTTGCCTACTTCACACTTTAAAAATTGTCTTAAATGATCGTCACTTCCATCAAGAATCCATTTGTTCTTTTTCTTCCCACACTCGGACACAATCCATAGTGCCATATCGTGAATCACATCATGTAATTTGACACACGCTTCATTCTGGATTTCATTAAACAGTGATTCCAACAAACATGCTTCATTTAATTTTGCAATGAGAGAATATCCCTCGTCAAAGGCTTCCCCCATGTTTCCAAAGTCACTGATCAATCCACACCCAATCCAACGCTCTATGAGATAAGGGACTGGAATGTTTGCATCTTTAGGCCATTGAGCACAACACAAGAAACATTGTTGGAGAGTATCACTAGCCAAATTATCATAACTGACCTTTAAGTTGTGAAACAATGATTCATCGATACCAATAACAGTCTTGATTAACGACCTCAGCATGTGACGCCACTGTTCAGGTGTCTTCATATTCGACGTGGCTCGACCAATGACTTTAAGAGCAAGTGGTAAACCTGAGCACTTCTTCATAACTTTCCTTGCTAGTCGTTCAATAATAGCATTGGAATTAATGATCTTTTCATTTGCAAACTGCTTGAAAAGATGCCATGCTTCTTCTTCACCCATACATTCAACTTTGATCTTCTTGTGAGCATTCATATGAGCACACACATCATCATCTCGCGGTTGTGAAGATCACCTACGCTTGCTAGCTTTTGACCTCTATTTTTCGAAATTTTTGGCTTTGACGAGCTGAAAGTGGAATACCAAGGTCTTCAGGAAGGTCCACTCTCTTCCATATATCATCTAATAGCAGCAAAAAGTTCTTCTTTTTCAAAAACTCAAATATGTCACTTTTCCCGGAGTCAGAAGGCAATCCCAACCTTTTAGATATCTCATTTTGAAGCTTCTCAAATTGAGGTTCTTTTGAAACCACCGAGAGATGACATAATTGAACCCCGATTAGTATCACCACCAAGTAATGAGTTATTGATTTCATTCAAGAGAGTTGTCTTTCTCGACCCTCCCATGCCCCAAATCCCCACCATGGATACATCGTCATCTACCAAGTAACCACGAACTTTCTCAAGATTTAGCTTTTGATAGTGTTGCCCACAAGAGTCATGAAAGTAGCTGATCTCCAGCGCCTTCGAGGTTGTGTCTCTGTTATTTCTTTGAAATCATCATGTTCCGTCTTCAAGTTATTGATCTCTTTATATAACTTGATTGAACTTTGGCTAATCTTGTAGTTAGCCCACAAATTAAGAGAACAACTTCCTAGAAGAAAACCTCTATTATAATAGGCAACCTTCAACTGATTCACTATATCTTGTCTCTCATGGAGTTGTACCTGGTTGTTGGTATGATTGACACAAAAAATTAATAACTCTAAAATAAAAAAGATAAAAGAAAATAAGTGATGGAGATCAATAAATTATCCATTGATGAAAAAAGTCAGTAACTCTAAAATAAAATAATAATAATAATAATAATAATAATAATAATAATAATAATAATTAATGATGTAGATCAATAAATGTTAAAGGTCACTAAAAATGGAAATGAATTTTTAAAAATTCAAGATAATAAATTACATTAATTTTTGACAATGTATAAACCCATAAAATATCGCCAAACAAAGAGGATGAAGTAGACAAAGTTGACTCTAATCTCTTTAAATGTTTTGCAGAAAATCTAAAGATGCTTGACTTGTACAAAACTAGATATTTTTTTAATAAAAATAAACAAACCATTGAATTTATTAAAAAAAAGGAAAAGCATGAAAAACAGAAGTTAAAAAGAGAGAAAGAAGCAAGGAAAGTACAAAACTAGATACCCTCCTACCATCAGATTTGTGAGTAGCTATATCATATTTAGAAGCTATAACAAGTGTTGACATGAAAAGAACTAAGAGAATATTTTATTTTATCCAGAAAATAGATTTGATTGCGGACTATTTCATTTATTTAAAAAGAATTTTAAAATCATGAATGGGGTAACAATGATTTTGCTAAAAAAATATAATTCAGAAAAGTACCACTTGCTTTCAAATTGGTCCTCAAAGTATGCTCAAAATTCACTTTGGTCTCCAAACAGAAATTGATTTCAAAATTTCAAATTGGTCCTCAGCCACTATATCATGGTCAGTATTTTTCTTTTAGCTAACACACGGTCAGTTATTCCATTAGTAATTTTTTTTTTATTTTTCAAAGCAAATTTACTTGCAGTTCCCTAAAGAAATTTCATATTTACGTAAGCCCAATAAATTTAAATTTACATATGCATTCATATTTATATTTGCATTACACCTCATAATTGTTCATATATATATAAAGTCCATATTTATGTTTACAACTCCATAAAGTTGAGTATGCATTCCAAAAAATTCATATTTGTGCATATAACTGGATAAAAATTTATATATATATATATGTGTGTGTGTGTATATTTGCAAGTCCAGTTTTAATATATGCCACCAAAATATATGATATTAATTAAGCATATATGCCTAAATAAAACTGCATATTTTCATATGCACTGATATTAAATCACACACACATATATATGTACATATGCCCCTCCTTAACTCCTATATTGTTGTATGTTTGCACAAATATACCATAAAAAATATGTTTATATACACAAATAGGCACTTTTATAAGGCATATATACATATGTAATTATTATAGGTATATATATATACTAAAACTCTTTTGTACATTACTATATTTATAAATTTGCTATGGGTATTACAAAAATATGCATTTTATGGGGGTGTATGATAAAAGTATAAGCTTTTATATGGTGTATATGCAAATACGAACTATTATATAGGTTTATACTAAATTTGAATTTATGTAAGGGTTATATGTGAAATTTTCTTTTAAAAATAAAACTATGATTCTTATAGGGTGTATATGCAAATATGAGCATTTCTTGGGGTGTACTTGTAAATATAAATTTTCATATGGCTATCAGTGTAAATATGAACAGTGATGGAGTATATATATGTAAATATTCATATACAAAAAATGACCTGAATCAGTGTATTTATAAATATTAATTTTAGATATGGGTATAATATAAATATAAATTTTTCATAGATTTGTGACATGTACTTCTGCTTTGAAGAAAAATCTAGCATGACTAATCTTCTATAATTAATGTCCTTCCTATGTCAAGTCAAAGCCACTAATGTCCAAATAATTAATATTTTTAAGTAAATTATCAGGACAAATAATAGTGTTTGCCAAAGGACTAAAGCTGAGACTAATGAATAGGAATGGTACAAGCTATTATTTTATTCAACAACGCAAAGAATGTTCTACAAAAATGCAAACATGGCTGAAAGTGATTTTTTTTGGAAATCAAATTTGCAAAGAATTTTTGTCTAATAAACTTCACGTACATGAACCTATTGTTTGGGGGCATAAATTGGATTATTTCTAGAAATAAGTTGCATAATTTTGAATGAGATGAAATGAATTCTTTCGTGATTAGCAAAAGGTGTTTCTATATATTATGAATAACATGTAGATCTCAAAACTATTAGAAAGAAAATATAGAAGCTCGAATATTTATGTGGATCTCAATTTGATATATGTCATTAATAGAATCATGAGAATTCCTAAAAGTACCTTTAACATGCTTGGTTACCCTATGAAGAGAACCTGCTTATTTTGAATAAAAATAATTCTTTTCAATGAAATGTTTTTCTAGTTTATGCCCTACCATGAAGAAATGCTTTCTAACCAATAAAACTTATTATATTGTTGTAGATTATATATATAAACTAATAAATATTATATATTCTTCATGTTAGATTTTTCATCAAACTTAATTACGACATCTATATGCGTATATTATATCTTGAGCGAGAATCACTTACCTCCGACCATAGCAATTTGTTAAAAGGCAGCGAGCCTTGAGTCACGCTTGAAAAGTAACCGGGGACTCTTCCAATCTATCCGTCCTCTCCCATCGATGGAGCTAAGTATTTTGTTAGAGCGATATTAGATTGGGAGACCACTGATGTTGTCTATATATAATCCTCACCATCAAAGGATTAACTCAACTTAAAGGTTTGAGTTAGATCACAACTCAAAGTGCGATTAGAATTAAATTAAGATTCCACCAGATAAGTTATGGACCACTTTATTTAGTTTGAATTCAGTTTGAATCAATATCATCATGAAGTTGAATTCAGAATAGGACTCAAACTAACATTCTCCCACTTGGTCCAACATTATCAGGTGTCTTAATATCCATTCACATTAACCTATAAATCAGTATGGTCTACATCAAAGAAATAAATTATACGAATCATGACGGTAAGTCATCATTATAACCGAGTATTACCTTCCATGCATTACGATGCAATCTCTCTCCCTAATGCAAAACCTATATATGCCATTTTATCATAATGAATAAGCCAGATGCTTATTCGGGTCCAACACATGCAAAATAATAATGCATAAACTTAATAATTGTCATTCTCAAACTTAATGTATACGCTTAAAGAGAAGACAAGTAAATAAATAAATAAATGTATGAGAGTTCAATACTAAAGTGATACTAATTGTTCATAGAGAAGAACCAAGTCTCATATGTTCAACATGATCTCTAAACAACTTCGGTGCGATTCCTTTCGTCAAAGGATCCGCAATCATTAACTCTGTGCTAATGTGTTGAATGGATACATCACTGGCATTCACGCGTTCCTTTAGTGCCAAATACTTGATGTCGATGTGTTTACTTCGACTACCACTCGTATTATTCTTAGAGAAAAACACAGTAGCAGAATTATCACAATACATTGTTAATGGCTTGGATATAGAATCAATGATTATAAGCCCTGATATGAAACTCCTCAACCAAATACCCTGGGAACTCACCTCGAAACATGAAACAAACTCGGCTTCCATAGTGGAAGTAGCAACAAAAGTCTGTTTTGCACTCCTCCATGAGATAGCACCACCGGCCAACATAAAAATGTAACCGGATGTTGATCTCCGAGAGTCAAGACAACCAGCATAATCTGAATCTGAGTACCCAATGACTTCTAAGTCATCTGATCTTCTTATGTAAGCTTGTACTCCTTCGTACCCTGAAGATACCTCATTACTTTCTTTGCAGCTTTCCAGTGGTAAATCCCTGGATTACTTTGATATCTTCCCAATATCCCCACAGTATATGCAATGTCCGATCTTGTACAGACCTAAGCATACATAAGACTTCTAACGACTGAAGCATACATGATGTTTTCCATCTGTTCCTTTTCCAAGTTATTTTTAGGACACTGGTCTAAGTTAAACTTGTCACCTCTCACAATAGGCGCAAAACTAGGTGAACAATTTTCCATCCGGAATCTCTCAAGAATTTTATTAATATAGGTTTCCTGAGATAAACCCAAAACACCACGGGATTTGTCTCGATGTATCTTAATGCTAATGACATAAGATGCCTCGCCCATATCTTTCATATCAAAATTCTTAGAGAGAAATCGCTTCACCTCATGCAACATACCCTTATTATTGGTTGCAAGCAAAATATCATCAACATATATGACTAAAAAGCAAAACTTACTCCCACTGTCTTTATAGTATATGCATTGATCCTTAATGTTCTCAACAAAACCGAATGATGAGACAACATCGTGGAACTTCAAATACCACTGTCGGGATGCTTGTTTCAGTCCGTATATAGATTTCTTAAGCTTACAAACCAAGCTTTCACCTTCACTAGAGAAGAATCCTTCAAGTTGTTTCATAAACACATCTTCATCTAGATCTCCATTAAGGAAAGCCGTTTTCACATCCATCGATGTAATTCCAGTCAAAAATGAGCAACCAATGCCATTATGATATGAAAGCGAGTCCTTTTTCGAAGCCGGAGAAAAAAAGTCTCATTATAGTCGATGCCCTCTTCTACGAGCAAATCCTTTAGCAACCAAATCTAGCCATTTGTAATGCTCAATGTTGCCCAGATGAGGTCCCTTTTTTAGTTTTGTGAGACCCACTTACACCCAATGGGCTTTCGCACCCTTCGAGCAACTTGACTAGATCCCAAACACTATTATGTGTCATGGACTCCATCTCATCCTTCATAGCATCATACCATAACTTAGAATTACTACAACTAATGGCATGTGAAAACGTTTTAGGGTCATCACTAGATATTGCCGATTTCTTAATTCTAGTTGATCTTCTTAATGCCACATCATTATCTTCTTCATGAAGTTGTTCCTCAATAACTTCATATTGATGTTGTGAGGACTTGATCAATCTGGATCGCCGAGGATAGTGGTTCCTCAGCGATTGTCATTTCAATGTCTTCCAAATCTTGATGGTTATCATGTGAAACAATCAATCTTTGATTAGTGTCCGGAGTTTCTTCATGATCTTCTTCAAGACTATAGTCTAGATGTTGATCACTCCCACTAATCAAGTCATTCTCAAGAAATTTGGCGTTTCTTGATTCCACAATTCTAGTGCTATTTGATGGACAATAAAACCTATAACCCTTGGAATTTTTGGCATAACCAATAAAATAACCGCTAACAGTCCTTGGGTCCAACTTTCTTTTATGTGGATTAAACACTCTTATTTCAGTAGGACAACCCCAAACACGCATATGTTACAAACTCGGTTTCCAACCATTGAACAATTCAAATGAAGTTTTAGAAACTGCCTTGGTCGGAACACGATTTAATATATCTATTTGCTGTTTTTGAGCCTCGAGTCCACATAGATCGAGGAAGTTTGGAGTTGCTAAACATACTCCCTAACCATATCCATTAAAGTGTGGTTTTCGCTTTTCCGGCTACACCATTTTGATTCGGTGAGCCAGGGCATAGTATATTGAGCCACAATACCATGCTCTTCCTAGAAAACCTCGCAAATGGACCTGGTGCTTGTCCATCCTCGTGTACCTACCATAATTTCTCCACCTCTATCCGATCTCACGATCTTTTATTTGCTTCCGCATTGTTTCTCTACTTGACTTTAAAGATCTTGAAAGCATCTAATGCTTCACTCTTATTGTCAACAAGTAGAGATACATAAAGCGTGAATAATCATCAATGAAAGAGATGGAGTATTTCTGACCATACGAGTCCATCTCTAGACTACAAATGTCTGTATGTATGATCTCTAATAAGCATGAACTCTTCCTAGCATCTTTCTTAGATTTGTTGGTTTGCTTCCCCTTTATGCAATCCACACAAGTTTGAAAGTCGGTAAAATCAAGAGAGTCAAGGATTCTATCATTCACCAACTTCTCAATTCTCTTTATGGAGATATGTCCCAATCTCCGGTGCCATAACATAGAAGATTTATCATTCAAAACACTACGTTTAATACCAACATTTACTTGATCATGCAACACATTATAAGAAACATTACTTTGTAAATAAATTTGAAAAAGACCATCACACAATGCACCATTCCCAACAAGAGAAGAATTATAAAACAAACGAAAATATGTTTCATAAAACTTAAAGGAATATCCTAATGGTACAAGTTGTGAAACTGAAATTAAATTTCTAGAAAAACTAGGAATATAAAAAGTCTTTTCCAAATCTAAAACAAATCCTGAATCTAAAACTAATATGCATGTCCCGACTGCCTCTACATGTGAATGAATCTTATTCCAAATCTAAAACACATGGTCAAAAGTTCATTAATAAACCATTTATCTTTATGTGTGTTATATGAGATTTTGAAGGCGTTATACTGATATGGAAGAGAGTGCAAGATAAAGTCCACAAGGTAAGCATCTGAAAAATCGATCTGATCTAAAGCCTTAAGTTGAGCCGCTAAGTCTCTTATCCTCATGATATGCTCTCGCACACCTTTAACATTTGTGAGCTTCATGGATAATAATTTGGTCATGAGAGTGCTAGCAAGAGCCTTATCTGAAGATTCAAATTGATCATCAATTGCTTTCAGCAAATCTCTTACATTTGCACAATCTGGGATTGAACCACAGATACTAGCAGATATACGTGTCTTAATGTACATCATGCTCAAGCGATTAGATTCATACAAGGCAATTGCACCAGGAGTGCTATTGTTTGTCGGCACAGGTGGTTCATCCTTTCTTATAGCATAGTCAAAATCCATGCATCCCAACTGGAGAAGAATCAACTCCTTCCAATCTTTATAATTATCACCCCTTAACATAGGAACATGACATTTTTCATCAAAAGTATCTGATTGTGTTAGTGCAACCGCACTATTTATTGGCATGATTTGACACCTAGACCAAGTGATGTGGCAACGAAGGTGACAAACCATAGTGATGATGTGGGCAAGCATGGTGACATGGCAAGGAGACTTGGAGTGCAAGGCAAACATCTTGAAGATCTTGATGGAGCTATTTTTTAGTAAGTCTACAACATTGGAGCCAAATATCTTTGAAGATCATGATGAAGCTATCTTAAAGATCTTGGTGGAGTTATTTTTGGCAATGCATTACAACTTGAAGACAAGATCATATCAAAGAGCCATATTTAGGTGATTTGATTGAAGACTAAATATGGTGGAGCTTAATTAAAGAAAGATCTATTCATGGTGTAAATGAAGACCAATTGAAGATATGATTTGAAGAATCCTTGATGATTGAATTAATTGATTGAAGATCTATTGAAGGCAGATTTGAGGACCAAACTTGGGTGAATTGAAGATCAAGTTTGGAGAATCTTGAGAAGACCAAATTTAGGTGAATTGAAGACTAAGTTTGGCAAGTTTCATCGGAAAACGACAAGGACGTGCGCCTGCGTAGGGGCTGACGTGATGAGGAACCGAGGAGGTGGCTAGTCATGCGGTCGGGATCCGGAGATTTGGGCTGCATCGAGCGAGGACTAGCACTGAGGAGGGTTGATGGGTCTTGAGGTCGTCCGATACGTAACTGCGAACTCGAGTCAAGTCGGCAGATCAAGGCCAGTGTTGCAAATTCATGTTACAACAGGGAGTTGACAGCTAATTTCTAATGAGTGTTTTAAATTAGTAGCCGCGGAGATTCTAAAAAGTTATGTTCTATATTTGGGACGTTGAGGCGTCATATAAGCTACCTTGCTCGTAGATTGTAGGTGTGACTCTTGGGTGACTCTTGGAGGAGAGTGTGTGAGCACAGACTGATCTAGAGAGGTAGTGATCTTTATTGTTGAGAGTGTGAGTGGCAGTGCTGTGCTACATCTATTTTTACACCTCTTTTAGTGGATTGTTTATCTCAAGGCTTGGCCCCGGGCGTAGGCGAGTGGGCCTTGACTCGTACCAGCGTTGTAGTGTCTCCTTGTGTTTGTTTGTGTCTTTCTTTCTTTATTGGTTTTAGTCGTGAGACTCTATGAGTGCTTAAGTGTTACTTGGACCACGCCAAAACCACCTTTGGAGAACTAACAAGTGGTATCGGAGGCATTGGTCGCCGTATTCGACTTTGGTTACAAAAGTCGGTGAGGTCCTAACAAATGATTTCCATTGATGGCGGGAAAGAAGGAGCTTCACGTCACCGATCATAGTTGCAATGGATCCAGCTATCCATATTGGAAGGCTCGCATGAAGGCGTTTATCAAGTCAATTGATGAGAGTGCATGGATTGCTATAGAAGAAGGATGGTCTCTCCTACTCTGAGTTAATGAAGGACGAACGTGATCATGAAGAAGAAAAGCTGTTGGAGTGTCGAAGACATGCACAAAGCTAATGCTAATGGGAAAGCTCTCAATGAAATCTTTGGAGGAGTTGATGAGAACCCGGTTGAGTATATTACAACATGCGAGTGTGCGAAAAACTTGGGAGATTCTTCGAACCATACATGAAGGTACCAATTTGGTAAGAGAATCCAAACTTCAAATGTTAACAACTATGTTCGAAAAATCTCGGGATGGGAGAAGATGAGGGACGATAGCCGTGTTCGATGCAAAAATTGATGGACATTGCAAAATCAGTCTACCCTGACAGCGAGTACTCGGATAGCTAGTCCCGAAGACTCTTAGATCACTCAAGAAGATTTGATACAAAAATCTCGGCAATGGAAGAAGCAAAGAGATATTTCAACTATGAAACTGGATGAGCATCGATGGGGTCTTTGCAAGCATATGAGATGAACCTTAATCCTGAAAGAATAATAGAAGATATAGCCTTGAAGGTTGAAACAATAAAACAGAAGGAGTTACAACATGCTGTTATAACAGAAGATGAAGAGCGAAAGAGGATAGAGAAATTGTTTTCTTACGTCAAGAAAGATGCATGACATGCTTAGAAGATACAAGACGTAGGGGCAAGAAATTTCAAAGAAAAAGATGGTCTAAACAAAGAAAGGAAGAAGTTGAAGATCATCACAAAAAGGATGAAATTGAAGATCGAGCTCATGAAGATCAAGTGTGAGAGAATGTGGAGGCTTTGGGCACCATGTCGTCATGTGTACTGCTAATACTCTGGAAAGAAAGGAAAAATCAGCAGACTGCCAGATGGGTGATGACTCGGATGGTAACCTGTGAAGAAGACAATGAAGGAAGTCCGAGCAACCATCATAACGTCCTTTCCCTACCGGATGAATGGATCCGCACTGCTGCATGCATATGTTGCAACATCGCGCTACTACATCCATTTGCAAACGGCGGTGAGTACAATGAGGTAACAGAAAATGATCTTCTACTAAAGCTATAAACTCACAATGAGCAGATTTAATGATATGATGTTGCAAAACCACGCTTGGAGGAAGAATTGAGTATATGTAAAGAAAAGTTGTTCAACGTCGAGGAGACCCTCGGACTCTATGAATAAGGGAATGCCAAGCTTGACGAGATTCTAGTCGATTGGAAGAACTACTAAAACCCGACATGGTATTGTATATTGGAGAAAGCTCAGTGTCAAGACGGAAGATTCGTAGAGTTGTGTTTGTCAAGTCAATCGCCCAACAAAAGCGTTAAGAGAAAACAAGTCAAAGCGAGGGAAGAACCAAAAAGTGAAGTGCCTACATGCTTTCATTGTGGAGAACCGCCACATAAGACCCAAGTGCAACAAATTGAAAGAAGACTTGAAAAGTGGAAGAATAATTGGACATGAACAAGCAATCATTAAAAAGAAAAGTCGAGGGAAGACTATTGTAATCAAGAAACTGTGGATTCGAAAAGGTGAAGTACCAATAGAAGAAGAAGAGTCCTCCAGTTCAGGTTTGAAGATGGTGATAAATCAGAGTGTACAACATTACAGTACAAAAATCAATATGTTGACCGAGGTCCTATGAAGTCAACAAGCAAAACACTCAAAGGAGTGAAAATCTCTTGATGTCTCTCAAAGTTACAACAACAACAAAAGGGAAATAAAAAGGAGGGATATTCAGGAGAGGATTATGAAAACAAAATAAAGGGTGCCTTTGAAATTATAATTAATTAATGAGGGTATAAAAACCCTAATATCCCAATTTGTTTCCAAAAATTGTTTTTGAAATCGAGTAAGCAAAGGAGAAGGCAAGACAGTAGAAGAAAAGATGAGGACAAAAAGGATGGTCAGCCGTGCTCCACCGACTCACAAGAAATTGTCATGCCCAATGTGGAAGTAAGGATGAGAGGAACCGATTCGGAGGAAGCCCTACCAAGGAGAGAAGAATTAGAAGATTTGGGGAAAGCGATTGTCCCTTATGTTTCTTCTCAGGATGCTGAAGTAAGAGAAGCAGGAACAACGTCTCAAGATTTGCCTCGTGTCAAAGACAGAGATGATCTCTTGAGATGGGTTCGTGAGTTTTTCCGTGTGCTTATGTTCGAGAGAGCGAGGAAGATGAACAGAGGACTCCACTCATCTGCTCCAAAGAGGGAGAAGGTTCGGAAGAACAACAGTTAGGGGATAAAGATACTCGTAGAAAAAGAAGCGGATCGAGCACAGCGTAAGAAACTGCGAGAAAGAAGTATAGATGCTCCCACTAGTGTCAAGAAGAGGTCGCTACTATTCTAAGTGAAGTTCAGGGTGATCTACACCGACATGTCGAAGCACCCCTACAGAGCACCGACCATATCATCGACAAGTTACAACAACTCCGCAACATCGAAAGTTCCATAGTTCGAGGAGATCCCACTCAAAGACCGTGATGCCTGATTGCTAAAGGTAAGAAAGTAGTGTCTCGAAAAAGAAGGCCCACCAAGAAAAAAAATCCAGAAAAAGGAGAAGGTTAGCAAGTCCAAAAGAAAGTCTTTCTCTGATCCCGAAGTAGAAGCTTCCCCTAGGCACAAGAGAAGGTGTACTGAAGTAGCAAAACAGGGGGAGAAACCATCAGCAAGCTCTAAGAAAGAAAAAGAAGAAGAAAGCAACCCAACGAGCAAAAGACAGATGATGAAGACATATTTCGTGGGCAAAAGCATCCAAGAAGAAGTTTGAATCTGTTGAAGGGAGAAGAGTTGTGGTTGAAAGGATGATTGATGAAGGAGCTTTTGAGAAGTATGGATTAACTGAGCTGCTGCAACAAAGAAGTTTATACAAGTCTGCAACATTTCGAGAAAGCTATAGTTTACCTCTAGTGCGGGAATTTCTGATGAATTTGCTGCCCTCCCGGCAAAGGGATCACTAGAGTCTATGTTCGAGGGAGTGGATCCCTTTTACTCCCACTTGTCTCGAATAAATTCTTGGAGTTTAAAACCGAGAGGTGAAGGGAAACCATGAAGAAGGGCTTGTGTTGAATGAAGAAGTTCGAAAAGAGATCACTGGAGGAAGGACAGAGTCATGGGGAGAAGAGACAAGACTCCCAGCATTTACCCTTACGGCCAAGTACAATGTTCTGTTTAGACTTGGCATTCAGAATTGGTTACCCACTCGCACAATTCCCAAAGATAGTGAAGGAGCTTGCTCTATTGTTGTTTGCTATTGAACCGGGAAGAAGTTTAATCTGGAAGGCTAATCTTCCGAATATTGTTAAAAAGTTGATCTGTTCTAACTCTTCAACATCACTTGGATATCCCTGCACTCATCGTCACAAAGATTTGTTACAACATGAGTACAACTCGTGAAGGGAGAAGCGACACATAGAGTGAAGAAGTCAAGATTTCTCGGCAAACTCTGCCACTGTAAGAAAAATTGATTTACCAGAGGGAAGGGTGTCTCCACCACCAATGCATCGAAGATGAAGAAGAAGCAAATCTATTGGTAGAAGAAGAATATGAGAAGATGTTGAACGAGCAACTAGAAGATGTGGAGAGGAGACAACGAGCATTATCTACGTAATTGTTTATCATTGCCAAACAAAAGCGTAAGATTCTATCTCTACCGAAATTCTTGAGAAGAAGAAGAGAGAAGACGATGGCCATGACTCAGGGGGAGATGAAGACCAGGAAACCTGAAGATAGGGGGAGTTACTGAAGATGGTATAACAAAGCTTGCAACAGTTCATGAAGACTTCGGCATCAATTATGTCATATAGGAGGAGAAGTGTGCTTGCACCAGACTGACTAGTTATTTGTTTTTCATTTCTTGGGCATTTGAACATTTAGTCTTATTGTATTGAATATTGTTATGTTTGTCAGTTCATTATGGTTAATCGTATTTTGTCTCACTAGTTGCAATTTGTAATATTTTTTCAAGTATTTTGTAAGCAACTAGATGATATCCTATGTCAGTCCTAGTTTCTGTTCTCCAGTTGATGTTGTACCTGGAAGTTGTAACAACGTTAGTTTAATCTGTGTCCAGGTCAGTGTTGTAACAGAATGTTGTAACAGGAGTCGATCACGGAGTGCGAGGCGATTGTGTCAAATTATGCCAAAAGGGAGATTGTTGAGTGCAACGCACTATTTATTGGCATGATTTGACACCTAGACCAAGTGATGTGGCAACGAAGGTGACAAACCATAATTGATGATGTGGCAAGCATGGTGACATGGCAAGGAGACTTGGAGTGCAAGGCAAACATCTTGAAGATCTTGATGGAGCTATTTTTAGTAAGTCTCTAACATTGAGCCAAATATCTTGAAGATCATGATGAAGCTATCTTAAAGATCTTGGTGGAGTTATTTTTGGCAATGCATTACAACTTGAAGACAAGATCATATCAAGACCATATTTAGGTGATTTGATTGAAGACTAAATATGGTGGAGCTTAATTAAAGAAAGATCTATTCATGGTGTAAATGAAGACCAATTGAAGATATGATTTGAAGAATCCTTGATGATTGAATTAATTGATTGAAGATCTATCAAGGCAAGATTTGAGGACCAAACTTGGGTGAATTGAAGATCAAGTTTGGAGAATCTTTGAAGACCAAATTTAGGTGAATTGAAGACTAAGTTTGGCAAGTTTCATGGAAGACGCACAAGGGACGCGCCCCTGCGAGGGGACTCGCGTGATGAGGAACCGAGGAGGTAGGCTAGTTCGCGCGGCATCGGGATCGGGAGATTTGGGCTGCATCGACGAGGACTAAGCATGACCGGGAGGTTGATGGGTCTTGAGGTCGTCCCATAGCGTAACTGTAACTCGATCAAGTCGGCAGTCAGAGGCCATGTTGTAATTCATGTTACAAGGGTGAGTCTGCAATGACTAATTTTGGCGTGTTTTTTTAAATTAGTAGTCACGGAGATTCTAAAAAGAGTTATGTTCTATATTTGGGACGTTGAGGCGTCTATATAAGCTACCTTGCTCGTAGATTGTAGGTGTGACTCTTGGGTGACTCTTGGAGGAGAGTGTGTGAGCACCGCACAATCTAGAGAGGGTAGTGATCTTTATTGTTGAGAGTGTGAGTGTGATGTGTTTGTACTCATCTATTTTTTTACCTCTTTTTAGTGGATTGTTTATCTCCCAGGGCTTGGCCCCCAGGGACGTAAGGGCGAGTGGGCACTTGAATCGGGTTACCAACGTTGTGTGTCTCCTTGTGTTTGTTTGTGTGCTCTTTCTTTTTATTGGTTTGTGCGAGACTTCTATGAGTGCTTAAGTGTTACTTAATACCCACAAACCACACCGGAGGAACTAACAGATTGCATAGCTACAATAAATAAAATAACATATATATTAATCTTAATATTCAAGGCAGTAAAACAAGTTGGTATGCTTACCAATACAAGCCATACCGAAAAGGAAAACATGAACAAATTTGTTATCACAATCTGCCTGTAGGCAGAGATATAAATACAAATAGATTCATAACTATTGATAAATCTAATGAATAATTAAAATTCCTTAATACCTGTGGGCGACTTAAGAAATAAAAATTAACCATTATTTCATCCTGATTAATTACATAAATATAACAAAATCCCTGTGGGGCAAAATCATTATATCAAACATAATTAATCACAACTTGCCACCTGATAAAACTAATAAATAATTAACATTACTTAATACATGTGGGCGACTTAAGTAATAAAAATTATTCATTATTTTATCCTAATTAATTATAAGAAATATAATAAAATCCATGTGGGGCAAAATTATTATACCAATCATAATTAATTACAATTTATGCCAATTAACCTAAATGTGATCCATCACACTCATAATGTGTAATTTACAATTTTAAAAATAAAATCATGAACATTGCGGCTATTCCATAATTTAACAAAAATTCATTCGATCACATGACATACTAACCATATACATGAACAAATTCAATGTTAATAATTAATTATACAAATTATAATTAATGGTATGAATTCATACAAACAAAACTTGAAATTTAAATAAATAACTAAACAGGGTTCTACATGCAAAAATACATTAAAGTAAAGCAATTTTTTTTGCAAAAACACCCATTAATCTATTTTATTCAAAGCATCATTGAAATCAATAAATTAATAAAATAAAACAATTAAATTAAAGTTATGAAAAACCCTAACTTTTCCCTGACATCACATGCTGGCTAGAGCCCTGGCACGGTAGGCTGTCATGACGTGCTGATCACGCGCTGACCCGGGCGTCTGCTGAGTCGAGGCGTAGTGCGGCTAGGCCTCTCGACATGCTGCGCGGACAAGCCAGGCGCTCACACGGCCAAGCTAGCCCTGCGCACGTCGCGGGCGGGCATCGAGCGCCACACGCCCCAGCGTCCGATCCCAGCTGAGCTTCACGGCCCATCCGCAGCCCATTCGTGGTCTAAGAAGGGTGTTTGCACACCTTGTCTGTGACGGGTTCAGTTTTGGGCCTAATACCCAATTCTTTCAAATCCTAAATTAGCATAATTTATTTCATTATAAAACATGCGTAAACACTATGGGATTTAAGTCATACAAACCCTAACTCATGCATGTTTATTATAATCCATATGAAATAATACACTAAATATGTAATTTCTAAAAATACATATATGTTAGAATTTAATCATGCTAGGCAGAGGTATAAACCTGGCTCGGATGGCAACTGTTAGATTTTCATCAAACTTAATTATGACATCTATGTCGTATATTATATGCGGAAGCAGGATCACTTACCTTCAGCCATAGCAAATTATTGAAGACGACGAGAGTCTTGAGTCCACGCTTAAAAATAACCAGGGACTCTTCCAATCTATCCCGTCCTCTCCCACCTATGGAGCTAGGTATTTGCAAGAACGATAGATTGGGGACCCCTGGTGCTATCTATATATAATCATTACCATCAAAGGATTAACTCAACTTAAAGGTTTGAGTTAGATCACAACTCAAAGTGGCAATTAGAATTAAATTAGGATTCCACCAGATAAGTCATGGACCACTTTATTTAGTTTGAATTCAGTTTGAATTAATATCATCACGAAGTTGAATTCAGAATAGGACTCAAACTAACACTTCAGGTTTAAGTGCGCTAATAATTTTATAATATGCGTGTAGTGTATTTTGTATCCATTCTATTTTAGAGAGCCTTATAAAGCCCATTATTTATTTTTTAAAAAACTATATAATAGTGAGGTGACTATATTCAATGATCCGGTGCCTCACATGTATTTGATATGTGAAAACTTGTCACATTATCAACCTAAAAAATATTATTTATATTTTTCTTATAACATAGTAGGTATAACTTGGATATCAATTGCCATATCCAGTGGCGAAATAAGAAATAAAATTAAGAGGTTGTTGAATTAAAATTAAAAAAATATATAAATATTAAATGATTTTATTAATTCAAATTTGACATTGTAATAATCAATATTTCAAAAATCTAAAATATATATCCATTTACAAATTTGGTTTAGGTGTAAAAACCCTACGATTAACTCAACTAGTTAAGCACTAAATTAACAAATAATACAATTAAGAAACAACTTTAAACAGATTCACAATATAATTCAATTATTAAATTCAAAAATTATTCAACAAATAATCTAATCAATCATCAAAATTTTCATAACAATTAATCACAACAAATTTTTAACAAATATCCAATAATCATTCAACAAATATCAAATATTTTTACACAACAAATAATCACACAAAAATTAAACAAATTAAATTAGATATAAAACAAATAGGGAAAAAATAAGAATAAATACCTATAAAAGAAAAATAAAAACATAAACTTGGAATTATTGAGTTAAGGAGAAAAAACTCACCAATTAACGTAAACTGCAATGTAGAGATTTTTGAGAAGAACAATTTGCATTTTTAAGATTTTTATTTTATTATTTATTTATTCATTATTATATTAATATCTTAAAAATTGATAATTATGTATTGATAAGTTAAATAAAAATATATCTATATATAAAAATTAAAAAAACAAAAAAATATTTGAGCATTGATGTTTGACTAGCCATGTATCATTTATGATTATCACTCAACATCAAATCTATTTAATATAATAATTTTTTTTATTTAATTTATTTGAAATATTATGAGGTAGAGTTTAAAAAATAAAATATAATATAATTAAAAGTAGTATTTTCCATATAAAATAATATGGGATAGAATTTAAACAGGGAAAAAATTTTAAATTAATCCTAAATATTACAAAAATATTTGTTAATTTGTAAAAAAATAAAATATGTAAAGATATTAAATTTTCTAGAAATTTTTTTAAAAATTATAAAATTAGTCTTAAATACAATTTTAAAAATATTATTTAACTTTTCAAAACTCTCTTATCACATGAGCAACAAAAATAAAAATTAAAAATAAATAAATAAAAAGATCTACAAACTTTTTATTATGTTAAAATATTTACATTTTAATTATATATATAGCAGCTCATGTGGCAAGTTATGCCACACTAGTAGTAGATTCTAAATTACGGCTACATGTGTGTCATATGAGTGGTACAAACCAAAATTGACTTCATATCTTAATATGCATGATACGCAAGCCTTAATATTGTTTTTAATAGACTATTACTCCCATCAAGTCAAGATTTGGGTTACAAACTCACTTAGAGATTTGGGCTGCAAATCCCTAAGGCATACATGTGTTTAATAAGATTTGAAGTTAGGATCTTTGAAATATCATCACTCGCTTTTTTACAAGTATCATTGGACTACGAACACTTTGGTGATTTCTTTGATTTTATCTTAATTACATGCTTCTTAACCTAAAGGAAGACTATGTTTTTTTTCCCCTAAATCACTCTCCGTAGATTTTGAGGTAGCATGATGGAAGCTGTATTGCTACTAATTCTGTCATAACTCTGTTTGAGAAACATATATAAATTAAAGTTGGAAAGAGCTGAAGAGTTGATAGAAGACAAAGACACTAGAGAGCCTAGAGATCAGGAAGAGAAGAAAAAGGCCATAAGGCGCCATCTTTGATGTTTCTACATTAATTCTGAGGCCCTAAAAATGGTTGGGTTTATAAAACTTGCATGATTAGTCATGATCAGGGGGACAGGATCGCATCATAATCAGGCCTATTTTGAAGGATACACAGGGAAAAGAAATCTTCTAACTACTGCAATATTTTGGTTGTATGGAAAGAAAAAGACTAGATCAAACCTTGTCATGCCATCTTTTGAACTTGAGGTGTGAGTTGCATCCCATGCCTATTTGCCACTAATTCTTGATCTACAAGGACATAATTATCCATGAGATCTTGCAATGCCCCTCTCCACTTCATCCAATAAATCTTTTGTGCTTGTAATGGAGTTTAGGTTTTTCTTGGACAGCAGACCACAAGTAAGTGTTCACAATGTCCATATTTCTCACAGCTAAAACCTCACTGATTTGTGGAAAGGTTGAGAACATGAAAAATGAACTTCAACATTGAGGTAGGGCCTTATATATATAATACACTCAACAGAAAAACGATTTTTTTTTTTTAAAGAGAGATTTTGATTTATTGTTAATGTTCAGTTTTATACTTTTTAAAAATGATAAGTCTTGAGAAAGCATTGCTCAGACATGGTGCCCACCACCGCCATCACCAATTTTAGCCATCAAATTTGACTTATTCAAGTCATACTTTATATGTCATCCACAAATACAAATACTTCCATAAACTGCTCAATCAACGACTTTTTGGGAAAGCGAAGAGCAGGAAACCTACTCAGGCGACCCGCGATCTGAGACGTTCTCTACAATAAATCTGATGTACGCATCGCGTGCGCCTGAACTACCCATACAACCACTATTCACAACTCAAAAACGCTGCCTCACTGAATCGAACTCTCACCACTCTACGGTGAGCTCTATCGTGACCCACTGCGTCTTAGAGACCCAAAAGCGTCGCCGCACAATCAACCGACTTTTGACCTTTTATCACTTTACCTCCCAACCCAGCCTTGTTTTCCAAGAAGAAAAGAGACTGTACTTACTTAGCGTTTCAAGCAACATGGTTAACTAACTTCATCACATCCATTCATTCTTTATAATTAGTTCTTTCATGTAATCATGCAATCATATTTCATATATAATTAATGAGATATAAAAATACATGTACAATGGAAGAGGGAAAGCCCTTTCAAATGAACATCATCAACTACACGGATCACATAAATCCTGGTTTCTGAAATTTTCCGTCAGTGATCCCGATCTGCTCGATCTATTAAGCTTACGCTGCAGGTTTGCCCTTTATGTCTTTATTCACTGTAGCAATGAATGTGGTTTATCCGCTTTTTAAAAAGGTACACATACCTTATGGAGAATCCACTGACCCACTGGAATGGTCTTGTTTGAATTTATATTATTTTTCTTTTTAATTTAAAATATTATAATTATAATTTTTAATTTTATAATTAACATGTAATACGTATT
>NW_024087514.1:0-12942 GCF_009730915.1 Dioscorea cayenensis subsp. rotundata | reverse complement strand
TTTACTGTTTTATTGTTAGTAGGAATTGGTTAAATAAAATAAAAGGTATACATTACAATATTAAAAAAGTTTGGTGACACCATGTGATCTCAGAATGAGCAAAGTGAAATTAATTTGGGATTCAGTGCTCACTTAATTTAATAAGGAGGGAAAAATAATACCAAAAGTACAACATATTTGGATAGTAGTAACAGATAAGAAATATTCATCCCAACCGACCAGCATCTTTTTGCTTTAGAGTTTGATTACTGTAGAGAAAATGAGAGTTAAGATTTTTCAAATGATATATATGGTTGAAGGTAATAATAATTGACTGAGTGTATATATAGGACTTTGAATGAAATATGCAGGGACAAAACTCAAATCCATCACGTGTTAAACCACCGGCGTAGTTTAATTTTCAATCACCCTTTAACGCAAAGCTTAACTCTATTGTTCGTAAAGCTAGCACTAATGGGGAATTCAAGCAAGCAAATATTTATCAAATAACACATTAGTTTTTATTTATAACTGATCATGTTATTTTATTATTTCTCCTTTACTATGTTGGTTATTAAGACATCATAAATATGTCATTACATAAACACCAAGCAAGAGAGAAATTTAAATTTTTATATTATTATTTTTGTGTTCAACGTTCAAAATTTTCTACTCCGACATTGTTTATTTGATTCTTTTATGTATCCTTATAATTTTTTCTTTATATATTAGAATTTTAAGTCAACGATTTTGTTAATTTGTAACATTTTGTGTATGCTAATTTTTATAAATAATCGCTGGAGGTTTATATTTAGACATATGAGGGATTTTGTTCGATTTCAGCGGAAGTGCATAATCTTACAATCTATAATATTTTATTATATGCTAGCTTTCATAGATAGTTGATTATGTGCTTTATAATATTTTTTTTGTGACTTTTTCCTCAAATGTGATTTTTTATACATTATAAATATGCCATTTGCAATAAACAAAAGTTAAAATGGAAAAGCATGCGTTTATAATAAAATAAGTAATGTTCATTAAATATATTTATTTTGTAATTTAGAAATTTAGCTTTAACTAATACACAAAATAGTGAAAGTGACACTTATCTCTAAAATAAAAAAGATAATGCATTATAATAATAATAAACCATATTTGTCATAAAACGAATGATATGTACCTTTGAAAATAACCAGTGTTGATTAACTATATATGATTATTTTCATGCCTCCATCCATGCCTTTTGAGATGCTGTTTTTGCTAAAACTATCATCATCTTATAAAATGTGTACTTGTCTGATGTATACATGAATAACTTATCCACGTCAAGGTCCAACATGTATTGCATACATCAAAAGCCAAATTAGCATACATTGACATTTTAACATATGTTTAATAGTTGAAGAAACTAAAATGAATAAAATTATTTAGTTAAGGTATAGTAAAAAAACATTATTTTCAATTGAAAGTAAAAACAAATAGTAATATCTTATTTAGAGATTAATAATAGTTTTAAATTAAATTCTTAATCCATATTTGAAATTTTTAAATCAAAATTATATATATATATATATATATATCAAATTATTATATATATATATATATACACACACTTTTTAGCCTACTGTTTTCTTAAGAACAATTGGCTCAAACTCAGTTGAAGAATCCTAAGAGTATTTTCATATATATAAATTGTAACTCAAAACCACTTGTTTAAAATACTCAAATCTCTCCCTTATTTTGCTCTTTGTCTAAATAGTTTGCTCATGTATATTTTGTGGGGTTTGGCTCCAATCCAATATCTCTCTTTTTTATTATTTTTCAATGCGTGTTTAAAAGTTTGGCACGTGTGTAATTTATATTTTTAATGACCAAAATTTAAACTTGGTTAATATCTTTTTTTACACAATTATTTTCATCATAATATAACACTTTCTAAATGCCGACATTAATTTATGTAAAAAAATAATAATAAGGATTAGATCAATAATTCTTCAATATATCTTAACAACCTTTTTTTTTTCTTCCTTCAACTAATAATATATATAAAGATCATCCGGGGATGTCCACAAAGACGTCCTCAGATTTAAAAAAAGGAAGAGTGAGAGCAAGGATGAGAGAGATAGGCACATCTTGGTGCATAAACAGTGTTATGAACAATGCTTGACCATGGTACTTGGTTCCTTAGGATTGTTCTCGTGTCCCTCTGTAGTTTTTTTGGATTTACACCTGTAGGACTAGTAGAAATGAGTTTGGATACTGAATTGATTGAACAGTTGAGATAAAAATACTATGCATCCCATTGTTCAATATGCAATTGTTTATAAGTACAGTAATACTGTTCATTAAAATAGTGAACAACCATTGGATTAGAATCCAACGATGTCCATCAGCGTTCATAAATTGTAAATCTATGACCGTACATAAAGGATTGATCTTTTATATATAAAAAATTTAATAAAAAATAAATAAATTTTGTTGAATTTTGTGAAGAGAAAAAAATAATAAAGTTTATGTTTTTAAATGCAAAATCAGTTTAATTGATACAGTAATAATAAAATTTTATTTTTAAAAAGTTAAAAAAATAAAGAAAAAAATAGAATAAAATTTATAAAATTTTAGCACATGAAAAGAAGATATTAATCCAATTTAAATTTTGAGTAATAAAAGGATAAATAATATTTGTCACACATCAAATATATATTAAAAAATAATGAAAGGAAGATGCATTTAATTAGGACCAACCCTATTTTGGTTATACCCAAGTAAACTTATCTATTTACATACATATGAACTTGCTAGAGAGAAGAAAAAATGTTTCTAGGTTTGCAACTTTGCATTACCATATTCACCCAAGATAAATAGTTGAAAAGAAACCACCTCAAAATTACCTTGTTAAGTTGCATAGAGATTAAAAAAGGTAAAAGAAGAGTGGTAAACCAGGCAAAAATGTCAGTAATGTCTGTCCGAGAGGTCATGTAAAAAACCAGTGAAGGTTTCAGTGTGTCTGAAAACTGCCAGTAAATTAACCAAAACCAACTCAACACTAACACCACTACTACAAAATCTGACCTAGTCATGAATTGTTACCATACGGAACAAAAGTGCAAAAGTAGGGGGATGGATGGAGGAAAAAATGAGAAGAAGAACAGATGCACGTGTAAGTGGAAATGAAATGGGGACTATGAGTGGACTGGACACAGAGAGAGAGAGAGAGAGAGAGAGAGAGAGGGTACGGAGTAGGAGGATACATACCCATCATGCATACTGAGAGACAGCAGCTGCAGAGGGGAGGACTGATAGATGGAGTGGGAGTTGGGTGTTCTTAAAGTAGGGGAGAAGGAGAGGGAGAAGGAAGAGTCAAAACACTTGAAAAAGGAGGGATGGGAATGAGTAGTCACAGGTCACTTCACGGCAGTCGAATCATAAGACAGTCAGTGATGAGTCAATCAATGGATTGTAGTGAGAGAGCATCAGAGAAAGATGGAGAGGGAGGGAGTTGGTGATTTAAAAAAAATATATATATATATATATATTTTTAATTTTTTGGAGGGAGTTGGTGTTAATATTGAGGAGGTTACTAAGTATGATTTGATTTGGTTTGAGGGTGGTTTTGGGAGGCGGGAGTTCCAAGAACTGAGAGTAGGGATGGAAAGTGATAGTGACGCGGAGCACGATGTTTATGACTGCTAGACTTTTTCTTTTAACCTTGTTCTCATTATTATTGTGCTGGTTTCTCTGTTATTATTTGCCTTTATGAGTGAATTAATTAATACACGAAATTAGTTGCATGTTTCTGAAAAGTATTGGTGGTTATGTGAATTAATAAATTTTCAAATGATAAGAGTTTTTTAAATGAGTGTGCTTAGAAAATTGAAGTTATCAAATTATATCTAAAGAAAATTAGAATAATTATCTGTAATCAGTTTATGATTTATTTAAATATATTTTAAAATTTTATTATAATAAAATAATATTAATAAATATAGTCATTATTATGTACATTCAATATCCAATAGCATAAGAAAATCATCTTCTACGATGTACTCATAGTTTTTTTTTAGTTTTTTTTATTATAGATTTTCTACGACAGTGTGCTTTTTTATTTTATTTTATTTATTAATTTTATTAATTTTTACACATAATTTATTGTCTGTGAAAAAATTTGTAAAATACATGTATTCTTTAAAAACATTAGTATATACACACACATGTGCATATCATAAATAATATACATCTCACAAGTAAAGATCACAGATATAGAAGTTCAAAATGATAAATATGATACTGATTCCATTTTAACCTCTAAATTATTCCTGAACTATCTCAAATCTCAATAGGATTTATACACAAAACTCATCCCCAAATTTTATAAGAGTGGGATCTCGATTTGTCAAAATTCTCATTCTTTTTTCTTGTTAATCTTAATATAGATATAAAAATTATAATATGATAAGTATATATATGTGTATGCATATGCATGTTATATATATATATATATATAATATTGAAAAGGCAAGTCTCTTCCATGTCCTTGATATTACCATGCTATAGTATTGATTGAATTGTTTATGTGGTATTTAAATATTATTTAGAGAAATAAAATTCTTGTAACGGTTTTGTATTATCTTTTTTCTTCTTGCCCCCTTGTTTTAATTTATTTGAAACAATTTCTTGACTTCATTGACAATTTTTAAAGAAATAAAGAATTTTGTAAAAATTTTACTTTCTTGTAATAATGTGGTCATAACATGCTCTCACATTAAAACAAAAACAATAACAAACAGTATAACAATAATAAAATGTAAGTGACAAAATTTCAACTTCAAGATATATATATGGTTGAAAAAGTGGATTAATCACAACTTTGTTAAAAGAAAAAGAAAATCGGTACAAAAACCACAATAAATAGGAGTACAGAAACTCAAAGATGATTACAGATACCAAAAACAAATCCACTGGGAGTGGATAAACATATATAAGTTGATATAGATAGAAAAACAAAAACAACACACTAAAAAGGCTTCAGGATGATGACTGGTGTGAGGAGGCTAGAAATTTGCGCTCCTTGGAGGTGCCATTAATGATTAATTGGATGCATTAGGCAAGGGCGACGATGTTGGGTGCTATGTTATCTGGATCACTTGAGATCCTAGAAACTCATGGTTATGCTTAATAGTGCTGATTGAATCCTCAAGCTTAAATGGCTTTGCTTCTAGCACTACAAACATCCACATAAGAAAAGACATTGATAAATTATAATCATAACAATGACTTGGCGACAGCTAATTAAAATTTAATATAGGTTCATTTCATTTAAGCCAAATGTTCCAAATTATAATTTGCACTAATAAATTTTACATCTCACTGACCTACAACGGCGGAACTAGGATTAGTTGGTAGGGGGCTGAAGGCAAAGCGTAAAAAAATAAAATATCCAACAAAGTACAATTATCTCCGATAAAAATAGTGTGAAGATATAACAAATTTGAATATATATATATATATATGAATTTACATCCTGTATGGACATTCATAGATAAAAAAATTTCTAAACATCCAATTATCAGCCGTTGAATCACGATCCAATGGGTGACATTGATGAACAGTATCACTGTCAATTATACTGTTCCAAACAGTAATTACTATATGCGTTACTATAGAAACTACTGCTCATCAATGTTAATCATTGGATCGAGATCCAACGGTTGATAATGGACATCCATAGATTTTTATCTATGGACATCCATAGAAGAATGATCCTCTCTCTATACATATAAACATAAACCACAATTTGAACTATTGCTATTGTCAGTGAAGAATGTATGAGATATTTGAGTAAGAGGAGGTAGCTACATTTCTCGAGTTTTATATTTTCTGAAAAAGTTAAAATCGATCCCTCTTAATATAAACAACCAAACTATAATTTATTTGTAAAAACTGTAGTATATTTGATATACCCTGTCATGAACTAATTTTTTTGTAAATTTTTTAAATTAAAATTAAATTTAAAAAATAAATTGAAAAGCCAAATTCACAATTGTATATGGCACACCCTAAACCATTCCCACTAACCATTCAAGCATACCATGTTTTATATAGAAAAACATTTAAATAAAAAATCATTACATTATTTTAAATATAAAATAACGATTTATTTTTGAATACCCTCTTTAAGAAGAGTAGGTTTGTTGGAGAGGTCTGTTATACCCAGTGTTTACTGTAGATTACTATAGCCCATTTCTATAGATTTTTCGACCACATTCAGTAGCGACTCGATCCCGTAGCAAATCGGTTACCGTAGCGACTTGTTCCTGTAGAAGCTTTGGGTTTTGATAGAGGCTCTGTCATCGTAGTAGCTCGTATCTTATGCGACCGAAAAATTTTTCCCTTAAAACATTTCTTCTTCTTCTTTTCTTCTTCTCTTCTTCTTTCCTTGTCTTGGCCGAACCTTCCCATTTTCTTATTTTTTTTCCGGCGAAGTTTTCCGGCGAACCAAGCATCCTATCTCTTCCTCCTTCACCATTGAGCTTGGTAAGCATAGATTTATGGTTTTATACCGTATTTATTCTTGTATTTTCCTTGTTTTAGTTTTTTTTCAAAACCTAGAATTTCTCCATGGATTTGCATGTTTATAGGTTTAAATTGAAGCCATTGAATTGTTGATCTTGTGTGAGAATGTTGTAGAAGAAAATTTGTGATTTAGAGTTGTAAATTGGGAGAAAAACCACGATGATAGGGCTCGGGTTTCTTTCGTAGCATTTCCGAGGTTACTGTAGCACCGGCAATCTTTAGTTGTTTCTTTGATTTCTTTGGATTAGATTGAAGCTAAAACCCCTAGGAACTCATTGGGAACCTTTAAACCTAGTTTTGAGCTAATCTTAGGATCGAATTAGGGTGGTTTGTTAGAAAACTTAGGGTTTTTCTTGTTTGTTTGTTTTTGCTAATTTTTGTGGTGTTTTGTTATGCTTTGGCAAGGAGAAGAAGTCTTGGCTCGAGGCAAAGGCTTAGCCGAGGAGTAGCTTGCGAGGAAGATAAATTGCCGATCCTGTGAGTGGAATTATTTAGCATAGCTTTATTAGAAGAATGCCAATAGCTATATATATATATATATATATATATATATGCATTTCATGTTTTAAGTAAGTTTTATTGATTTATACTTGTTTGGTAATTTGGTGAATGATAATTATTGTTGAGGCACAAATTGGATGTCTCTTTTTGGCTTTTTGTTTTGTTATCGTGGAAATTGTGATTGATATATGTATCCATGAGTTTGTGAAATCTTTATTTTTGTTTTGAAACTTGAGTTTTGTTATGGAAATCTTTGATTTGGTGAAATCCTAGGCTTGAAGCAAATTTTGGATTGTTGAAAGGAAAAAGGATTTCCATGTTGTTGCTTGTGTTGGGACTTTGCAAATTATTTTGTGTTAAAAAGTTTGGGCTTTGCTTATGTGTTTTATCTTGTCCTCGTGCAAATGGCGAGGTATTCTTGATTTATGATCATGGATGGATATTGTACTCCCGAGTGGAGTTGTATTTTATTGTGGTGATTGTTTTGGTGATATCCCTCTGCAGTGGGCGGTCTTCACGGCCCGACCCTATTGAGGTGGCGTGTCGGCCGGCTGATTACTACGAGGGCCGTTCGGTGGGAGTGTAGAGCCACGGCTGGATATTCATCGAGTAGCCGAGTCACCAGCCGGTGAGCCCGATGGGTCAGCGTCAAGGGCATGAGTACCTTGGCGGCTCCCGAACCCTAGCCATGGCCACGGCGAAGGTTTAGAGAGTTTTCTAGACCATGTTATGTTGGGTGAGTGTTGGGTATTGTGTTTATTTATTTCAAACCCATGATATTTTGTTGTTTTACTTGTATTTAAAACCATGTTTTTATAATTTTTTTGTGTTGTAAACCCTAGTTGGGGTAAAAAGGGTTTTTCTTGGTATTGTTATGTTGTTTTTACTTCTTTTAAAGACTTCTATTATGCATGTTGAAGTTTCTAAACTAGTATTATTTTTGTAAAAACATGTATTTTTGATGATTTTGTTATTATTTTTTCTTTGTTGGTGTATTTTTTACGCTAAGGTTGTGCTAACCTCCCCTCACTCGAGTAACTTGAGTTACTCATCCCTCTTCTTCCTCCCGATCATTGCGGGTAGTAGGTGTGATGTGTGTGGCGGATCTTGGGCATTTACTACTATTCTATCATCCGTTGTATTTCCTTCGGTTCATGTATGTTGTTGTTGTCATGGAACATGTTATAAGACCTATGGATCCACTAGTGTGTAGAAAACTTGTTGCATGGTTTAGTATTTAAATACTCTTAAACTTACGTGTATTACCATTTCCCTCTAGTTGTTAGGGTTGTTTCTCGTGTATTTTTGTGAACCCTATGTATTTTTACGTGATCCTATTGTTGTTGTTATTCATCGTCGTTGTGTAACATTGTTTTTTCTCGTTCTATATCTGCGATATGTATATTGTTGAATTCAGGGTGTGTTGATTAGCGCTCTGCGGCATCCCGAGGGTTGAGTGGCGGGGTATCCCTCCTCGGGATTGCTGCGGCGATTGTCGCGTCCCGTGGGCCCGCGGGTCGGGGCGTGACAAGGTCCCTCTCACTTCCTTGGTTCCGCCTTTTGCTGATCTACGTCTTTATATCAAACCTTCAAATGGCCCAAAAATAAAATAAAGAGCGCCAATAATTTATCAAATTAAACATATGCCTAAAAACAATTTTTGTTGTTGTTTTAAATCAAACCTTCAACCTCTAGCCTCTAGGTGAAAAGGGAAACGCAATACTATTTTTTCTGCAGAGCAGAGGTGATTAATAAATATTTTTTCAATTTTTTTTAACATTTATACGTAGTACCAACTTCATCCTAAGGGATTGTACTCTTAGTCTTCATAATTAATTTTGGAATTTATAAATTTATGAATTACTTGATACTTCTTAATTTGTTATGACATAAATGTTTTTTTGTCGAATTTGCCATTAACTAGCTGTCACTTCTTGTTGAACAAGTTATAAACATGGGGTTTTGACCTAACCCACTTTTGAACTAAACATGCTTAAATCAAACATTAAAATGAACTATTTTCTGCTGGCTAATCCTAGATTGAACAACTAATTTGAAACCATACAAAAATTGAACCTTATTATTATTATTATTATTATTAATTAAAAGGAAGAAAAACATATTATTATTAAAAAGGAAGAAAAACACAATAAGAAACGTAAAAAGCCGACACGGCCATAAACCTGACTGAGAAGCTATGCGTGTAGATAGAGAGAAGCGTTTCTGATAGATAGGCTTCTTTCTCTCAATGTATTTAGCAGAACCCACACCCAATTAATGAATGGGGTCCTGCATTATTACCCAAGTATACTGTATACACTATGCCCGTGTATATATATATATATATATCTCTCTCGCTCTCACTACTGCCTATATGCGGGACCCACGAAATGAAGTGATAAAAAAATATAGAGAGGGTGGGTCTATCGATCCACATCAAGCAATTGACACTAGAACTGAATGTGTCCTCTCTCCTTCCTTCACCCCACTCTTTTGCTTTCATCAGGGAAGCTGTCTGTCCCTTCTCTCACCTTCCCTTTTCTTTTATTTAACTCTTTAAACTCACTGTTAATCCTCTGATCCAATCCTTAATTATTTCCTCCACTTTTTAAAATATATATACCTCAGCCGCCCAGCACAGCCACCCAAATTGCTCGCTCTTTCTCTCTCTCTCTTTTCTCACTTTCTCTCTCTAGAAAAGAAGAGAAGATTGCTGAAGCGAGAGGATAAAATTTTTTTCCAAACCAACCAACATACCAAATCCATCATGAGTTCTTCGCAAGGGCATCATCATCATCATCATCATCATCACCTCCCAATCTGATCAGCAACCGCAGCAGCAACAGCAACAGCAGCAGAGGAGAGAGAAAATAGTGAAAGAGCACTTGGGAGAGAGTGGTTTCAGGATGAGTGGCGGGCAAGACGAAACGCTGAGATCGCTCTCACTTGACTACCTCAACCTTCTCATCAACGGCGAGGCGTTCAGCGACGTGACCTTCAGTGTTGAAGGTCGGTTAGTCCACGCCCACCGCTGCATCCTAGCCGCTCGAAGCCTCTTTTTCCGTAAATTCTTTTGCGGCCCTGAACCACCACCAGGGCTTCCGTTTCTCGACCGCGGCGCTCACCGCTCTCCATCGACCTCTCCGCGAGGTCGCACTAGCCCTGGCGCTGTCATCCCGGTCAATTCCGTCAGTTACGAGGTTTTCTTGCTGCTGCTCCAGTTTCTTTACAGCGGTCAAGTCTCGGTCGTGCCTCAGAAGCACGAGGCTCGCCCTAACTGCCCTGACCGCGGCTGCTGGCACACTCATTGCACTGCCGCTGTCGATCTCGCTCTCGACACTCTCTCCGCCGCCCGATCCTTTGGTGTCGAGCAACTCGCTTTGCTCACCCAGGTCCGAAACTAGGGTTTATCCCCAATTTGCTACCCAACCATGGGTTGTTATATTTTATGCAATTGTTTATTGGGAAACTAATCATGATATGTATGATGATCTAAATGCCCGCAGAAACAGTTGGCTTCGATGGTGGAGAAGGCGTCCATCGAGGACGTGATGAAGGTGTTAATGGCGTCGCGCAAGCAAGACATGCACCAACTCTGGACTACCTGCTCGCATCTCGTTGCTAAATCCGGCTTGCCGCCGGAAGTCCTCGCGAAGCATCTCCCCATCGACGTCGTCGCCAAGATTGAAGAACTCCGGCTGAAATCCTCCCTCGCTCGCCGCACCTCCACGTTCATGCCTCACCCTCATCACCACCACCACCCCCCATCGACGTCGTCGGCGCTGGCCCAGCTGAGCTTGAGGACCACCAGAAGATCCGCCGCATGCGCCGCGCTCTCGACTCCTCGGACGTCGAGCTCGTTAAGCTTATGGTCATGGGCGAAGGGCTCAACCTCGACGATGCGCTAGCTCTCCACTACGCCGTTGAGAACTGCAGCCGTGAGGTCGTGAAAGCCTTGCTCGAGCTCGGAGCCGCCGATGTCAACTGCCCCGCCGGCCCCGCCGGCAAAACCCCTCTTCACTTAGCCGCTGAGATGGTCTGCCCCGACATGGTCGCCGTTCTCCTCGACCATCACGCCGACCCCAACATCCGCACCGTCGACGGCGTTACCCCTCTCGACATCCTCCGTAGCCTCACCTCAGATTTCCTCTTTAAGGGCGCTGTTCCGGGGTTATCCCACGTCGAGCCGAACAAGCTCCGGCTGTGCCTCGAGCTTGTTCAATCCGCAGCTATGGTTTTATCAAGAGAAGAAGCTAGTGGTGGTGGAAGTGGTACTTATCCTTCAATGAATCCAGAGTCTAGTACTTGCAACAATGCGAACAGTAGTAGCAGTAGCATGGTGAACCTCAGCTTGGATTCAAGAATGGTTTATCTGAATCTTGGAATGGCTGCTGCTGCTCAATTGGGGTGCAAAATGAATGATGGTAATGATGATGATAGTAGCACCAACAGGTCTCAAGGAGGTGGTTCCATTGGCCCTTCTTCCATGTTTTCTCCCCATGACTTCCCTTAGCTTGTAAGCTCCATCATCAACTGCTACATATATATATATATATATTTTTATATAATATTTATACCTCTCTACCTTATATTTCAACAATGGGTGCATGGGAGGAGGCAGCTGAGTTAACAGCAAGGCAAAGAGTGGAGGTGATGATTTCTACTTCTTTAAATTCTTTCAACTATTTCAATTTGGTACTGTCATTGGGTGTCTCTGTGATTTTGTTCTTCTACATTTCACTTTTGTTGGAGTAATGAGGTGGTCATGTCCGTCCACATTGGATTTCTTTTTTTCTTCTTCTTGTTTTATTTGTTTACTTAGCTTTTTTTTGTTTCCTTCATACTCTGCCTTCTTTGTAGTGTGGGTTTCTCTATATTGTGCGTTTTGGATGAATGGGGTGCACCAGCATGTGAGGGATTTGAAGGGGGAGACAAGGAGAATCTAAGAGATGAATTATCTTTGGAGATATGCAGGTCAATCTTTCTCACTCTATTTGGCCTGGCAAAACCCCTTTTTGCTTCTCCTCATATCTATATATGTTATAGACTTTTCTTATGTTTAAGTGTCACTTATCAAACGAGTTATGGTCATGGTCTCACCTCTCCATTCCTGTCTCCTGACCTCTTGCAGTTATCTATATATGACGGGTTTATCTTGCTCTTTTATGGGTGGTTGTGTTAGTGTAGCTATACTTTCTGCTTTGACTAGTAATGGCAGTGAGACCATTTAAGGAGCTGTGGGGTGCCCCCTCCCTTAGCCCCAATGTCTTTAATTGGTTTCTTCTTGGGCTCCCTCCTAGTGTTATTTTGCACATCCTAGTGAGGCAAATGAGCTGTCTCATCCTACAACAGCCTTCTTTAGTGCACCATTGTTTTCTATTTCTTCTCCTATATGGCTGTTCATGCAAGACGGTCATCTTTCTGTCCTTAAACTTATATTATAATATTTAAGCACAAAGAGATGCTGCAACTGTGGACAAATAAATCTCTTGTCTTGCATGAGTGCAACACACTGAGTGTGACCACAAGACACTATCCAAAGTTGATAGTTTTTATCTAATGAATCGGGTTTCTCTTCTGTGAATCCGCCTTTTGTTGTTCCCTCTTTTTCTTTTAATGGACTCTGGAGCTTGAACAGGCTTCTCTTTTGGATGCCTTTAGGCATGCCATGTACATGTTGAACTCAATAGCTGTTTTGGTAATATTTGACCTATTGCCTGTTTTATCTCATTGGTTTTGCCTACCTTTTTTTGCTTTTCCTTTTCTGGTTTCTTTTATGCTCAGTTCGTTCTTGTCTTCTATATCTTTAAGAGCTTGACATGTTTCAAATATTACAAGCTTGAAGACTTCTCCCCAACACGAAAAAATGAATAAAAGCGTGATCAC
>NW_024087513.1:0-21479 GCF_009730915.1 Dioscorea cayenensis subsp. rotundata | reverse complement strand
TTGAGAATGACCTTTGGGTTTTAAGGAAAATAAGTTTTGATTGGTGTATATACCTCGGGGTTGAGTGGGGATTGCAAGTTTCTCTTTCTAGTCCTATATATGTATATTGACGACATACTCTGCCTTAGCGGTGATCTGTTGTTGCGATCTGAAGGCATTCCTATAAGGAACTTTTTAGATGAAGGATATGGGTTAAGCCTCATATGTCATTGGCATTGCCAGAATTCCGCGAGAGGAGACATCTCCGGTATCTGGCACTATCAAAAGCCTAAATCCCTAAAGTCTTAGAGATATGGTATCTGACACAACAAACCTAGTGTGGCTTTTGTCTGGAAGGGAGGCTTACGCCTCGATTGCACGTGGTGCCCGAGGCGTATAGAGAAGGATCAGTTGAGGGGCATTCCATGCCTTACGCTATTGGAGAGCTTGATGTATGCGAGACATGTACAGGCTCAGGACATTACCTATATTTGTAGGTTTACTAGGTAGATACACAAAGTAACCCGAGTGTGAAGCATTGGAAAGCGTCATGAGAGTATCTTGAGGACTAGAGACTACATGATCACATAACGGTGATCGATATCTTGAGATAAATCGGATATTCGGACTGCGATTATGTTGGGTGGCGGACACTGAGGAAATGCGACATCAGGGATCGTCTTCTTGCTTGCGTGGCGCCATTTCGTGAGTCTAGTTCAATCTTGATTCCATTCTCGGATCAGCAGGGCGGGAAGAACATGTTTTTGTTTGATGAGGGACCTATTATAGTTTTAAAGCGGTCTATAGTATAGATGCTTGGCTTGCTTCCCCGACTATAGCCCTACAACTATGAAAAAAGTGAGCAGCCCTTCAACAAAAAAACCAAATGAGGGTTGTTATACTTTATACTATAAAAAAGCTCTAAACTGAAGTAGGTAGTCCTAAAAGCCTCACAAGATAAAACCCATTCAACTCGTGCTTATTTCAAGGGAAGCATTAGGGGAAGGTCTTTCAATGACTTAGTTCTTCCCTAAACTGGTGGTTCCTTGACCAGTGTGAGACTACTGTAGTAAGCCGCAGCAATCATGGACAATGGTCCACGAAGATCCATAGAAGTCACCTTACGGAGGAGCACACAGATTGTAATCCTAGAGTCCCTTTGCCTCAATTGTATGAAAAATGGAGTTAGAATCCGGGCCAAAACCTATGCTCGGTTGTTGGTAGGCTGGGCGATTGGGATCGAATAGCAAGCAAGTACCCGACCATCATTGTGTCTTATAATAATAAGACCTCCGCCTTGCCAGTCCTATTGAGGCGAGCCATCCAAATTTAGCTTGACTCTACCGTAGTGCGGGGAGCCCATCGAACGTGAGTTCGAGTCCATTTCGTTCTGGGGGCCTTGGTCGTCTCAATTAGAATTAGAGCGAGCCATCTCGTACAAAGGGGAAGAAAAAGACCACGAGCAGACCCCGGTTTTTCTCAGAGCAATGGTAACAAATCTCGAGGAGAAAGCAAGTCCATAAGCACGAGGGCAATCAGCGTTGTGACAAGAAATGGTAGAGCTCCAAAGAGATGTGAGTCGGATCGAGTCTGGCGAGCACCGAGTGAGGGACCAAGCAGTGGAAAAATACTCTAGATAGCGGAGCTTCAAGATGTGCGCACTAGCCTTTCACCGCTTTAGTTGAACCATTGTGCTTGTTTCTCTTATTTTTTATCCAGTTTTTCTAAGTGAAATCCTTCTTCTTCATCACGTGACTTTGATTGCTCAATCGAGATAGATTGGATCGAGAGCACAAAAACTCCAATCAATGAATCTTGTACTTACTCGTTCTCCTCTCTTCCCGAAGCTATCCTTAAACAACAACAAGATCCTTTGGTCCTCCACCATACACGAGAGGAGGAAGAAGACACAACCCAGAAAGCTTTTCATTTTAGCGGTGGTGAAGAAGATGCGATGTGGCGGCCAGGAGTGCAGTATCATCGTCTTTGATCCGAGGAGCAGGAGAGTGACCATTCCTTTTGTCTAATCTAAAAGCCTGTTGAGGGGCCCTAGGCAGTGATAGCCTTCTATCCGATTAAGGCCATCGGGAAATAGTTGCTTGTCTTTACCCACCTTCTAACCCGTGCAACACTGCTTGCCCGGTGGATGAGAAAAGCCGACTTAAGCCCTCAAAACCTGATACTGTGTGGAGCGGGGAAAGAGGAGATCGAGTCAAAGGGAAGGATAGCACCAAAGCTAAAGACCTACTTCAAGGCAAGGAGGCGAGACTCCACTTGAGTTGCTCTATGGTGCAGTGGTCAGTATGTCAATTACGAGGCTAAAAATGGGGTTATGGGTGCTTTTAGCCTCAAGGAGTTAAACTTGAGACAAAGCATCTAAAAAGAATGTTTTAGACCATGATCGATTCAGTCAAAAACCTAGATTTGATTTCGGTTGAATTCATCGATCAAAATGCTCTGGGATCACTGTGCACATGAGCCCTCGCTTCAGACTCACAGAAGGTCATCTTTGACAATCAAATCAGGTGATCCGCACTTTTTGACAAGTCTCCATTGGGCTAGCATCTTTCCACTTTGGATGTTTTCGTGACTAGTGGAATTTTGAGACTCTTGTTTTGGTTTCCTATTCTTTGGGGAGTTAATTGTCAACTTTTTTTTTGTAGAATCCTATCTTTCTCAAAGCTATTGAACCAAAGTCGGTCAAATGCTTTCCTTCAACCAAGAAGTAGGTGACTTTGTATCCCAGACAAAAAGGAGAGAAGACTTATATTCAAAGACAGGCCGCCGAGCTTTGCTTTAAAGTAAAGGGCACAGGACAATGAAGGAGTTGGCACTGACTTTTTGACCAAGCAACCCTGACTAGGCCTTGGGCACATCAGCAGATAATCTTGCCAATGGAGCTTTCTGCATTCCATTTGCATTGTCCAGTAATGAGATCCAAATCCAGAACTCAGAGATTCCTTCTCCCTTCCTTGTCCGTGAACTATTCTCAAAATTTTTAATTAATGCCCCGGATTTTCCCGATCAATCAGTCGTTCAAACTCACCCAAGTCCTCTATTTAGGAAAGGGGAGATCACCCGTCAAAGGTCAGCGCTAGATCTGGATCAAGGCAGTTATAAAAGTAGATATCTTCCCGACGAAGGTGAGTATCAAGGTCTGGTCTAGCTCAATCTCCTGCTTCCCCCTAGGGCTCTTCTTTATCCCTACATCCTTATTCAAACAAACCGGGACTGAACTGAGCTCCCTTTTCTTGAACCGGATACAGAGAATTTTTCTATCACTCAAACCGATCTTCTTGTCGCCTTCTTATCTTTTCTCTTTCTGGTCCCGAGTTTTCAACTCGGGACTGACTCTTCTTTTTTATTCTTCTCGCTGTCCCTAGCCTTTTCTCCCTTCAAGCTACTGGGATCTGCTTTCACTCGACCTTTCATTTCAGTAAGGGCACTTCAGCTGGAAATCCCTTTTTTTGAAAAGAGCGAGTCCGATCCATGTCTTCTTGGACAAATTCCTCTAGTTTTTATGCGATTCGCCCTCTGCCCTTAGACAATCTTCCTTTCCTGCAAAAAGATTCTTCCCTATGCCTAAGCTTTCAAATAAATCCTGCTTTTCGTCTTTCGGCCAAACAAAATAAGCCACAAAGAGAAGGCAAAAAAAGACAGAGTTTCCCAGATCCGTGAGATCGGACCAGAAAAGAGCTAGGTGGTCGGGTCGGAGAGTCCAGTATCAAAGGGAAGTGCTAGTTCTGCCGAAGATCCCAGCTTTCGCCGATCAAGAAGGTCGATAATCTAAAGCTCTCGTCTAATTTGAGTAGCCTAGGTTGAGTAAAGCAAACCCGAAGTCAATTCTACTGCCGGGGTTCTTCAATAAAGAAAAAAAGCGAGCCTGCGAGCGGCCCTTCTCTAAGAAAGTTGCGAGCCCCCAATGTTAGGGGTCAGGTTTTTCGATGAAATGCAGTCTTTAGAATAAAAGGAAAAGCGGTGATGGGTGGTTCAATCAATCCTTCAATTCATGGAGAAATTTCCCTACATAAGAGACAGAGACTCCCCCGCTTAAGACTCTTCTTCTGCAAGATACTTTGACCTTGCGTCCGCATCTGAGTCAGCGTTCAAGTCAAACTCACTAGAATCCGGTTTTTCCTTCCCTATTTGTCTGGTCGAAAATCAAAAATAGAGGTCCCGTTGAGAAAGAGTTCGTATTCAGAAAAGTACTTGACAAAGGAAGCTGTAGGAGCAGTTAAAGCTGTAAGGAGAGTGAGAACAATAAAAAACCAGTAGTACAAGCCAGTTAGTTTAACTAGCTATTACTGAGACTCCACATGGGAGTGCACGATGTCTTGAAATTGTTCAGGGATGATGCCTATACTGTATCATCCTTTATTTGACTCAAGCTGTGTAATCTCAACAACATAGGTGTCACCTGTCTAGCGATTTCGGCTTTCCTTGTGGTTCTAGTTGAAACCATTAAATATGTATGAATTGATCTATTGACCCCACAAAAAGAAAGCTTTTCGAATATCCAGTTTGGCGCAGAACTTTTCACTCCCTCTCCGCCGATGGAAGGAAGTTCCTGACTCATTTATGTGCTAGCAGCACGTTGTCCAAGATGTTCCTACCCTTATTTATAAAAGGCAACTAATGAGGACTCACTCATTTAACAAACAGAAGGAAGCCACAGAGCGGTAATCAAACTTTTCCATCTCAACAGTTTATTGCACATAGCCCAAGGAATAGGAAAAGCGGGGATGGCCATAATGGAAGAGTGCTTACGGTTAGATGTGAAAAGCTTGGCTTACAAGCAAGGAAAGGGGCAAGGATAGAGGTGAGTGAAACTTCAGCGATATCCCCAAGAGGATTGATGCCCGAGAAGAGGATTCTATATTACTGTATAGTAGATATACGAAAAAGGGACCTTGACTTAAGACATTTGAAGTACGAGGGATGCGTCGAGAGCCAAGGTCGGGCGATAGAGTTCTCTGGATCTTTTCCCTTATTAGTTGATAGGGGATAGGGATGAATCCCTAGCTAGCAAGAGCGGAGCCAATAAGGAAGCATGGAAGTCCTAATCCTAAAAAGGCCTCAGTTGCCTCGGTGTCAAAGAAGAAAAGGGTCTTCTACCCAACTCCTTTGATAACGGACTCAATAGAAACCGAAAAAAACAATTGAATAAGCTTTTGGCCCATCCATCAATCAATCAATCGAAGTTGTATCACATTAATATAGCTTACTTTTCTCTCTATCTCAAGGCGGTACCACTGAAGATTGACTTTGAGCCTTTTGCCCTCTCTTTTCGGTGTCGAGACGATGTTCCTTATAAAATAAAGAAAATGCAACATTGGATGGCAATCCGTGCATTGGCTCAAAAACCTATTATCCCTCATCGCGGGGCTTTTTCGAGATCGAAGAATAGAACCAAAATACATCTTACATAAAAGACATAAAAAATAACTAGCCTTCACGCAAAGCAGAGTAGAAGGACTTCATAGCTAAAATGGAGGATGAAAAAGGTAGATACGACCCAACTAGCTAACAACATTAGGGGGTTGAGGAGTAGGAGGGGGATGTTCGTAATGAACTACTTACACTAATTCCCTAATCACTTACTTCTTAAAGTAAGGATAAGACAAATAAAAAAAACACTTTTTTATATTTTTATAATAATATATAGCACTTGTACTTCCCAGCAGCATGGTAATGCGGAGGTGCCCTAGATGGGGTTCTAAGACACCCGGGGAAATGGTCGATTTCCCACCTTCCTTTTTACTCGACCATATCGAGAGGTTGGTGTAGTACAAGAATGAGAAAGGCGTAGCGCGCCCTTACCTATAAACCTATAAGAAGTACGCTATGCTCATCATGTTTTTTGTTGTCAATGAAATTCTTCCTATCTTTCTTGCATCATAGGTAAGGCAAAACACTTTCTTTTAAAGAAGCATCTGGTTCCATCTTTCTTTCGTTAGTTAACCCACCTTTTTCTAGGAAGGATTTTAGTAGATAATAGCAATTTCAAAAAAGATAATACATACCTTATCTAATGAATGGCATGCTTGGAAGTCCCTCTCATTGCCAAGTGTATCTGATATCCTTTTCTTGCCTTTACCGACCTTGGTTGAATAGGCGACCAATGTTGCTCGCTTTCGACCAAGCCTAGCCAAAAGATGTTGCCTAGCCAAGGACCTTTCAGGGATGGTGTCGGAAAGCGATGCCCTCTTGTTTGTTATTGGTAAATGTAGATGACCCGAAAGAAGAGCTATCATTGTGGACAGATAGACCACTTACCATAAGAAAAATAGAATTCTTATGATGAAAATCATAGGGAAATCACCAATAGGCATACCAAAAGATGAATTATAGCACTCAAAATTGCTCTCTCGATAGAAAGAAGGATTTCGGAAGAAGGCATTCGGGATCATTATCGTAGGTGCCTTACCAATGAACTACTTACCTGGACTAGAGGGAGACTAAAGACATCTTTCTTACTTTAAGAGAATTGGTAGGATGTTTTTCCTCCTTTCCCAAGTAAAGTAATTCACCTAGGGAAGCTCTCTCGAGTTAGTTAGCTAGTGTCGATTGGACTTGACACGCCTTTTCGGGACAAGTATCTAAGTCGTCTTAATCTAGCGACGAAAACTCCTGAACTGCGCTAGGAAAAGCGCTCAATCCAGTCACTTCATCACTGAATCGTTGTTTCTTCCCTAGGAACCTGTTTCGGCTTGAGCTTAAGATTCGGCTACTTCAAATGCCCCTCTTCCCCTTGCTTTGGAATCGAATCATCAGTCCTTCCTTACCTTTGAGAAATGGGTTATCTTCGTGGAGTATGCAAGCTCTTATTAATTACGCTTTTGTTCATCGTTAAGAATGAAACAATCAAGCTATGAATGGGGTCGACCATAGCAGAGGAGGAATGGTTAGCCTATCCCTCGGAATTGGGTCAAGATGCAAAACATGGAAGAGTAAGGGTCAACCTTAGTTTAATGCTCAGGGTGGAACCTTATATACAACTAACTAAACTAATCTAAAGTGAAATCCTCACCTTCGGAGCGGGAGAGCTTCGAATCAGCCTTAGTTTAGTACAGAGCAATGGCAGAGATATAGTAGGAGTTCAGCCATAGACATTTTTTTGTATGAAAATCTTCATCGTACCCAGTCGGGTCCGCAGGTCTTTCGCTGAACCACCTAAGGTAGCGATGAGGACGCAACGGTTGTCCGACTGATGAGCCTCACTCTCTTTGAGAAATGAGGGCCAAAAAAAGTTGTAAGGAAGAAAAGGAGTTGATAAACGCCTAAACGTATATATGTTATATGTATTAATCTTGTATTATTTGTGTATATTTTAATGAATTGATACCCGTTTAAGTATAAATTGGTTATTTCGGTGTTGCAGATCTTAAATGAGGCGAACGAAGCTCAAAAATGTAAATTGGACGAATTCGACACCAAAAAGGGCATTTTTTGGGGTGTCGGTACTGTAGCAGGCATTCGGCTGTGAGCTTCACGGGGTCCATGCGGCCACATGGGTGCTTGTGAGGTTTGCTGGAATTTCACAACTCTCGGTACTGTAGCTGAGTACTGTAGCACCTACAGCTTTTCTGGGTGAAACGACAGTGAGCATCACGGGCTCCATGCGCCCGTATGGAGCCAGTATGGACCTGACGGAATATATATTGGGCTGATTTTCTAGGGCAAGGAAAGAGCTTTTTCGAGGAGGAGTTTTCTCTTGGGCCTCTTAGGCCACCGCCCTACTCTTCCCACTGGCGATCTATTACGCAAGACTTCACCAAGAGGGAGACAAACTTTGGAGGAGAATATAGTTAGAAGATCCTAGGCATCAAAAGCATCATTTGAGGGGAGATCTCTTCAAATCTTCAAGATCTTCACCATCTAAGGGTATTTAAAGATAGATGGAGTAGTTCTTACTTATTTTCTTGCTTACTTGTTCCTAGGACCTATATGAGCATTCCTCTTTCATGAGGAACTAACTTATTTGTGATTTGGACATGATGAACTCTAGGGTTGATTGTTTGTAATTTGGATGATCATCTTTATTGATGCTTTGTTGGATGTTGTATTTCTTTTATGGAATTTTGTAGTTTGTGGTTCAAGCCTTGTGTGCTTTGATGTGTTGATTTGCATGAGAACTCTGTATTTCGACTTCTAGGTTGTACTTGGTTGCGTGACCATCGCCCTTGTACTAGACACACTTGGCATGGAAGGGATCCATGTACAAATACACCGTGACCATCGGGTATTTTGTACCCCTTCAGCAATTAGGGTTGGACCTAGTTTGAGTATCGACCCTGATTAGAGACTTCCCTGAGTGTAATGCAATCATACGAGGATTTGGGCGGAAGCAATTCTGAGCCAATACTTGTAAGGGATTAGGGTTCAATTACCATGACCATCGGATTGAGCTAATTTAGGAGTCTCTTAGCCCAACTACCATCTCACATTTCATCCTAAATTCAGGACTTAATGACAACCCTAGGGGGATTCATTGTCCAAATCACTCCCTTCAGTGTTTGATTCTCCCTTGAGTTCGTATTGTGTGTAGTAGTATTCCAGATTTCATTGTAGTTAATTCTTTCTCTTTGTAGAATTAATGTTCATCTTTCGAAGTGTTAGGCTAGGAAATAGACGAAAGGGAAGTAATAGTAGCTCCTTGGGCCGTGGGAATACGACCCTCTCGTGCTCGCATGAGAGGTACTAGTTGGCGACCCGTGCGTTTGCGGATCTCACATCAGGAGTCATTAACCCTACTCTTCATTTTATTCGTATCATATAGCCCGGACTTTCCGCATGAGTTAGGAGGGCATGGCTAAAAAATCTTTATCTTTCTCCGGTAGATGGAGTTGGTCTTAGGCTTTCGCGTATGAACTTGGATGATATAGATTTCCTCGACCAAAGACGGAATGAGTGGGGATCCATATCAATATCAAAATGAAGATTAAAAAAAAAAGAATTTCTTTCAATAAATGTATCTGGTCTGAGATGGTACAGTACTCTATGAGAGGAATGCAATGGGATGGATGGTAGAGGGCTGCCTACGCCCAAAAGCGATGATTCACTTGTCCCCTAATACATAAGGACCTCGTGGCATACAACCGCCGCGACCCCTGCGTTATAGCCGGCCCTTTCTCTCTTTCTTTTAACTGCCTCATGGACGGACGAAAGAAGGAAAGTTACAGAAAGGGGTAGTGGAGGCTCACGAAGTATATAACAAGCACCCACCCCGTCAGTCCTGTGTTGCCGTAGCACGCCAAAGCAAGAAGACAATGGAAAGGGTCAAGTACTCGAGAAGACACATCTGAAGAAAGACCCATTAATAGAATAAGACCCGGTTTTTTTCTTTGCTGATTCCTCTCAATGAAATTTGCCTTGTTGTACTAAGTTACTTACGATATATGCATGCAGTCCGGGAAGACTTTGGGGTGAACACCCATCCGAACAAGTAGGGTCAATAGTTCAACATTTAGGCCATAACATTTAGCAAAAAACAAATCTTTAACCCAACAAGTGCTCTCCAAACCAAGCTAGATAGTCTCCTATCACTTGGCTCACCAACCATCCTGCACTTTTATTCTTATTATTATTATTGGATATCAAAACCATAAGGAGCCATGAGTTCCCATATGACAAAAGCGCTCTTGGGTGCTGTGGGCCATTCCATCAAAGATTTGAGAAGGGGCCCAATCTAATATTTGATGGTCGGCGTGGCAATAGGCTTCGCTTCATAGACTGCTTTCCCAGCCATTACAAAGACTCACGAGAACGGTCAGGGGCAGCGCTGGGATGCAATTCATCAAGCTACAGCAAACTAAGTCATCCGGCCCTACCGGATTAGGAATGCGAAGGCATTTCCTTTGAAAGGAGACCCGGGAAAGAAAAAGCTATGCAGGTCAAAATGCTTATAGCTAAACAAAGAAATTACTAATCTAAATTATAAATTATCCCAGAAGGAAAGAGATATTGAGGAGAGAAAGAAAGATATTCAATCACAGTTTGATTCGTCCCGGTAAAAATCTATTATAGAATTTCGACTGCTTTTGGTTGCATTTATATCAGTGCTCTTGGTCTGTTTGTCTCTGCCCCCTCTTCTTTGTTTATGTGCTGTGCTGTGAGACTTTGTACGTCTTTTGTTCTCTTGGTTTGTATTCTCTATTCCTCATCATCTATTTCTTTTTCTCTTTAGCTGACGCAAGCTTTCCAAGCAACTACCACCGTTGTCTGCTTTGCTTGGTAAACAAATGGTCTCAAGTAGCCCATGCGTCAGAATTTCAAGATAGTATGAAAGATACATCAGTGTAAAGGATTGAGTAGAGTAGGATGATTTGAAGAGATAGTTCTCTTAAGTCAGTATAATATACAATATTATTAAAGAAAGAAGTTCTAAGAAAGAAATGTGCGCAGTCTGAAGAATGAAGAAAGAACAATAGAGCAGTGTTCATTCAGAAAGAAAATAGCGCAGTGCTTTAAGAATACGAGAATCCATACTCAATTTGACGAGTGATCAAGCCCTTGTCCATATCCTGGTGGTGAAATTTCTTCCAAACTTGACTTGAGGACTTAGCTTTAGCCAAACTAACAGTGTTCCCCGCAAGTGCACAGAGTTGTTGAAGTAATATGTCCCAGGTAAGTGGGGTATCGTATCCCCAGGGTAAAGGGAATAAAAATACTTAATTTGCTTCCTAACTATATGAAAGATGAATAGTGATATGTGTGACAAGATTCAATTCTCAAAAGTAAAACAACCCGAAAGAGAACAAAAGTAAAGGAGAAGGTAAGGCAATCGATAAGATGGGGTACCCGGGTATTGATCCGCCTAGGAAAATCATTTTAAGTGCAAGAACTCTCTATTATGCTTCCTAACTAATGTAATGGTGAGTCAGGAATATCCTTTAATGCATGGTCCCGAATCTAGGTTTAACCAAGCCTAATCCTCTACATGTCCCGGAGGAGAGGTTGAACAACCTCTTAACCTCGTACTCGTAAGAAGGATTGCATTAAGCTCTGGGGATTCCAAGTGATAAATATCTTCCTAATTGTAGACCTAACCCTTTAGTCCAGAAGAAAGATTACTAACCAAAATGAAGCCCTAGATGCTAAAATCACCTCAACGCTTCACTCTGTTGCACTCGCAACTAAGCCCCAGCGGAGGGTCATCCCTTAGCTCATTCGCTCTATTATGGCCACAAAGAACTCGAGGAACGGAGGTAGAATCTATCACACCGGAGGAGAAAGGGGACGCTAATGTACCTCTCGACTCACCCTCTCTACCCTCTCCAATCAAGCTTTGTCTAACTCTCGTGGTGTGTCACTCACTCACAAGGGCTACCACATGAACTCTCAACCTTAGTGTCACTCTAAGGGAGTATTCAAACAATCAAACATTCAAGATTGGAACTCACAATAACATCAATTAATTGAAAGCATAATAAAAAGATTCAATGAAACTAATATATCCTAGGGTTCACAAATACCCAAGTACCCACTAAGGTTTAGCTCTCCATGGAGAAGAATACAAAAGAAAATGAAATCAAATGTAAAAGAAAGCAATCGATAGGAAAACCCCCTCGATAGTTGTGGCGATGGTCTTGTGGATAGTACTCTACTCGTCGTAAGATCCCCTTGTCCGGTATAAGATACGCCTCACCGAATAAATCCAACGGAGGCTCCATTACCAACCTTCTTCCAAAGAGATGATGATGTCAGAGCCGTAGAACCTCTCCAAATCCTTAGCCAATCCCTCTCAAAACCCTAGCCGTAGCCCTCTGTCAAGTTGGTGAAAAGATGGAGAAAAGAATCCTGAAATCGGGGCTGAAATCGGCCTTAAATCGAGTTGGAATCGGGAATCCACACGCCCCTGTGGATATTTCACACAGGCCTGTGGAATTAACACACGGGCATGTGGAATTTCCTCATCAACGTCTAGCACTACAAAGTCAACTGGAAAAATGTACTTGTCCACCTTGACAAGCATGTCTTCAATAATGCCCCTCGGATGTCGCACCGTTCGGTCCACCAATTGCAAAGTTATCTGAGTGGGCCTAGGCTCGCCCAAGCCTAGCTTTCGAAAGAAAGTGTATGGCATGACGTTGATGCTAGCCCCTGAATCCGGCAATGCCATTTCTTCACCTAGATTGCCAATATTAACTGAATGATGAAGCTTCCTGACACGTGTCCGAATATGCGTGTAAACCGCAAGTGCATGGGTGTCGAAGTAATTACCCCGGTAAGTGGGTAGTCGAATCCACAGGGAACAGGTCTACTAGTACTAACTTCTTCTCTGCTTTCTAACCTAATGATAAATGGAAAGGTGTGGTGATCTAATGTGCGAAGAAATGAATACCGGAGATGAATATGCAAGGGTTAAATGGATGGAGATCTCAATCAGTAAAAGTGGGGTATTCGGGCAATGCTCCCCGTAGGATTCAGGTATTAGGTACCGAATAAGCAAAGTGTTTCTATGATGAGTAAGTTAAGTCATGGAAATCCAAATATAATCGGATCCGGCCTCCCAATCACCGATACTAGTCCCCTACGAGGTCCCGGTGGAGGAATCGCTCAATCTCAACACCTCACACCACATATGACTGCAAAGCACTCTAGGGATTCCAAGAGGTGTATCCAATTCCTAAAGATTGATCCAACCCTAATTCCCGACGAAGAATCCTAACCCCCTACAAGGTCCCGATGGAGAAATCTCTCAATCTCACGCCTCACACCAAATATGGTTGCATAGAGCGTAGGGAACGGAGATAGAATACACTCAATCGGAAGGGAGAGGGGACACTCCACTATCTCATGACTCACCCTCTCAACCCTCTTTAACCTTGAAGTTATAACTATAATGGAGACCTCTCTTACATCAAAGTAACAAATCATGTAAATCCAATCAACCAGAAGGATTAATTAAACAAGCAAGCCATGAGAATACAAGATTAAAACTTAATCAAACTCGGATTAAATAGAAACAGTAAGCAAATCCACAAAAGATGAGAATCCTAGGGTTCACAAGCCCAAATACCCTCTAGGGTTTTAGCTCTCCATGGAGCAACATACAAAACACACCATCAATGAATGAAAGTACATTAAAACAATAGAAATAAACCCCCTTATATATGAACTGATGGCGTTAATGGAGAGCTTCGACGTCTTGAAGGACCCACTCCGAAGCTAGGTTCACCGGTGGCTTCCTTGATGGTATGACGGAGGAGGAATCGATCAAAGTTGGTGACGGAGCACTTCCAAAGCTGGAAAGACCTCCTTTCCAAACCCTAGCCGTCTCACCCCTCAAGAGCCGCACAAAGATGAGCAAGAATAGGGCAAAATGGCTATTTACAGGCCTTAGATCGCGTCTGTCATGTGCCCCCATGCTACTGTAGGATTTTTCCACGCCGCGTGAAATGTAGAAATTTTCATGTGGGCACGTGAACAGTAATTTGCTACAGTACTTTTCCACATCGCCGTGGCCCAAACACGGTCCAATCACTCTTCTCTTGAAATTGCTACAGTACCAATACAGTGAAATTGACTTGAATCTTCTTGGAAGTTGGCACACATCTCCATGTTTATGAACTCCTCTCGTGTCTTGGTCCTTGAATTGAACAAGAACTTCCAACATTGTGTCTTTATAGCCCATCTTTGCTTCCTTTTTTATTCTTCAAGGCATTCACAACCTATATGCATAAAAGAACACCAAATACACAATATAAGACAAAAACCATGGTAAAAAATGATGCTCTATGCATGTAAAACATATATAAAAATATGTCTACTCAAGCACTTATCACTTCCCGGGTCTTTATTCTTGTTCAACATGTTCTTTTGCAACACCGCCGAGCAAGATGCATATAAAATCAGTGAAGCACTCTCCTCCAACTTCCTCTTTTTAGTCAACAAGTCTATCAAGAATTTCGCATACTTATGCATTTGAGCTAATGCCTCGACAAGAGGAATATTGATGTGGAGTTGCTTGAATAAACTTAGGAACTCTTGTACTGTTCATTCCCTTGGTCATTCTTTAATCTAAAGGGATAAGGGATTATCGGCTTGAAAGGTGGGGTTGCCACCTCCTTCTCTTTGCTTGTTCCCTCTTCAACCTCTATAACCTCGGGTGTGTGTTCTTTTGGCTTCTCCCTGGAAGCCTAACTTCAACCTCATGACCACTTCTCAAAGTGATCGCCTTCACATGCTCTCTAGGGTTGGTCTCGGTATTGCTCGGCAAGCTTCCATGTGGCCTTTCCGAGAGAGACTTCGCAATCTGCCCCACCTGATTTTCAAGCTTATGCAAAGAGGTGGTGTGATTGTGAAGTGTAGCCTCAACTGATTCAAACCTTGTATTTGAAGATTGCACAAATAGAGTCAAGGCCTTCTCCAAATCATTCATTCGGGTTTCCAAACCATAAACTCTATTTTCCATGTTCGGGGCTTGTTGTTGGAAAGCCGATGGCCCCATGGCCTTTTGTTGACCTTGGTTGCTCTACGAGAAATTGGGATGATTCTTCCAACCTGGATTGTAGGTATTGCTATATGGGTTTCCTTGAGTCCTCATGCCATTACCTACAAAATTGACATTCTCAACCGAAGATGCACCACCAATAGAGATCGGGCAATCAGATGGAGCATGTCCTCCACCATACCTGGTGCAAGTACTCACGGCCACCACTCTGTTTGAAGTTAGACGATCTAACTTCTTACTTAATTTTTTCACTTGTGGCGCAAATGAAGTTACTGCATCTATCTCATGAAGACCTGCCACCTTTTCCTTTTCCCTGGCATTCCATTGGTAGCTGTTTAACCCTATTTCTTCAATAAGTTGATAGGCCTCATCGGGAGTCTTGCTACCTAAGGTACCTCCTGCTGCCGCATCTAAGAGTTGTCTTGTACTCGGATTCAACCCGTTGTACGAAGTCTGAACAATCATCCACTCCTGGAATCCGTGTTATGGGCACTTTCTCAGGAGCTCCTTGAACCTTTCCCATGTCTCGAATAGAGACTCCAATTCCGACTATACAAAGGATGAGATCTCATTCCTAAGCTTTGCAGATTTTCCAAGAGGGAAATAATGGGCTAGAAAAGCTTCTACCATCTTCTCCTATGTAGTAACTGAGGCTCTAAGTAATGAGTGTAGCCACTGCTTTGCTCTCGCTTTTAGGGAAAATGGGAAGGCTCTCAACTTGATGGCATCATCTGTCACCCCGTTTATCTTGAGCATATCACACACCTCAAGAAAGTTATCTATGTGACTGTTTGGATCCTCATCGGCCAAACCATTAAACTGTGCGGATGGCTGCAATATGTGGATGAATGTCGGCTTTAGCTTGAAATTCTGAGCTATAATTGGGGGTCACACAATACTCGATTGTGTGCCCAAAACTGAGGGTCTAGCATAATCAGAAAGTGTCCTCTGCTGCTTATTCTATTCTACCATATTATCTGACCCTTCAACTTCCAAATCAGCTAGATTAGATTGTTCTTCCACAGGTCCTTTCCCTTTCCTTCTTAGTGTTCTTTCAAGCTCGGGGTCTTCTTCAATCAATATTGAGGGGTTCCCTCGGGTTATCAACCTAAAGCTGCACAAAGGGAATAAAACAAATCAGAATGATGATAGAAAAGAAAAGGTGAAATAGAACGGATAAAGGAATAAATAAGGAAACAAAAGTGCAAAGTATCTCTAAATGCCTGTTCCATGGCAATGGCGCTAAAAACATGACAGTGCTCCCCGAAAGTGCACGGAGTTGTCGAAGTAATATGTCCCAGGTAAGTAGCGTATCGTATCCACAGGGAAAAGGGAATAAAAATACTTAATTTGCTTCTTAACTATATGAAAGATGAATAGTGATATGTGTGACAAGATTCAATTCTAAGAAGTAAAACAACCCGAAAGAGAACAAAAGTAAAGGAAAAGGTAAGGCAATTGATAAAGATGGGGTACCCGGGTATTGATCTGCCTAGGAAAATCGTTTTAAGTGCAAGAACTCTCTATTATGCTTCCAAACTAATGGAATGGTGAGTCAGGGATGTCCTTTAATGCATGGTGCCAAATCTAGGGTTAACCAAGCCTAATCCTCTACATGTCCCGGAGGAGAGGTTGAACAACCTCTCAACCTCGTACTCGTAAGAAGGATTGCATTAAGCTCTGGGGATTCCAAGTGATAAATCTCTTTCTAATTGTAGACCTAACCCTTTGGTCCAGAAGAAAGATCACTAACCATAATGAAGCCCTAGATGCTAAAATCACCTCAACGCTTCACTCTGTTGCACTCGCAACTAAGCCCCAGCGGATGGTCATCCCTTAGCTCATTCACTCTATTATGGCCAAAAAGAACTCGAGGAACAGAGGTAGAATCTATCACACCGGAGGGGAAAGAGGACGCTCATGTACCTCTCGACTTACCCTCTCAACCCTCTCCAATCAAGCTTTGTCTAACTCTCGTGGTGTGTCACTCACTCACAAGGGCTACCACATGAACTCTCAACCTTAGTGTCACTCTAAGGGAGTATTCAAACAATCAAACATTCAAGATTGGAACTCACAATAACATCAATTAATTGAAACCATAATAAAAAGATTCAATGAAACCAATAAATCCTAGGGTTCATAAATACCCAAGTACCCACTAGGGTTTAGCTCTCCATGGAGCAGAATACAAAAGATAATGAAATCAAATGTAAAAGAAAGCAATCGATAGGAAAACCCCCTCGATAGTCATGGTGATGGTCTTGTGGATAGTCCTTTACTCGTCGCAAGATCCCCTTGTCCGGTATAAGATACGCCTCGCCGAATAAATCCAACGGAGGCTCCCTTACCAACCTTCTTCCAAAGAGATGATGATGCCAGAGCCATAGAACCTGTCTAAATCCCTAGCCAATACCTCTCAAAATCCTTGCCGCAGTCCTCTCTCAAGTTGGGGAAAAGATGGAGAAAAGAATCCTGAAATCGAGGCTGAAATTGGCCTTAAATAGGGTTGGAATCGGGATTCCAAACGCCCCTGTGGATATTTCACACGGGTCTGTGGAATTAACGCATGGCCCTGTGGAATTTCCACACGCCCGTGTGACTCTGTTTTGCTCTTTCTTCGGCCGGCTGTGAACAGTACCTAGTACAGTGGTTTACTACAGTATTGCTACATTACCTGCTACAGTAATCTCATAAAATACTCCCGAATCCATGCTTTCATCGAGATAACGTAAATAGGCACACGTTCACGTCGTAGATCGTCTTAGTTCTTCAATAAACAGTAACACTGGTGGAGATCTTGCTAAATATGCACAAGCCGGAATACTAGGATGTAACTGCCTTCGTGCCCCTCCGAATCATTGCTGTAGCTCGAATACGAGGAGGTTGGCACACATTCTAGCATTCTAAACATGACTCATGTCTCCGCGTTTGAGCCTTCTCAATATCTCCTCCAAATAATGCGTAAAACAATCTACAATGGCTTCTTTCACAAGTAATCGTCTTCACAACACAACCTACATAAAAGTACATAAATACACACGTATTAGTGCTAAAACCTAACAAAAGTAATGCTCATCATATGGAAAGAACACTTCGCATTCTTATCACACAAGCATTATCACAAACCTTGTCACCAACCTTGAACTCCAAGGGCCTCCTCCCTTGGTCAGCATAGTTGACACGCGTCCGAATATGCGTGTATGTACCGCAAGTGCACGGGTGTCAAAGTAATAATTACCCCGGTGAGTGGGTAGTCGAATCCACAGGGAACAGGGCTACTAGTACTAACTTCTTCTCTGCTTTCTAACCTAATGATAAATGGAAAGGTGTGGTGATCTAATGTGCGAAGAAATGAATACCGGAGACAAATATGCAAGGGTAAAATGGATGGAAATCTCAATCAGTAAAAGTGGGGTATTCGGGCAATGCTCCCCCTAGGATTCACGTATTAGGTACCAAATAAGCAAATTGATTCTATGATGAGTAAGTTAAGTCGTGGAAATCCAAATATAATCGGATCCGGCCTCCCGATCACCGATACTAATCCCCTACGAGGTCCCGGTGGAGAAATCGCTCAATCTCAACACCTCACACCACATATGACTGCAAAGCACTCTACGGTATCTAAGAGTTGTATCCGATTCCTAAAGATTGATCCAACCCTAATTCCCGGAGAAGGATCTTAACCCCCTACAAGGTCCCGGCGGAGAAATCTCTCAATCTCACGCCTCACACCAAATATGCTTGCATAGAGCTTAAGGAACAGAGATAGAATACACTCAATCAGAAGGGAGAGGGGACACTCCACTATCTCATGACTCACCCTCTCAACCCTCTTTAATCTTGAAGTTCTAACTCTAATGGAGACCTCTCTCACATCAAAGTAAAAAATCATGCAAATCCAATCAACCACAAGGATTAATTAAACAAGCAAGCAATGAGAATACAAGATTAAAACTTAATCAAACTCGGATTAAATAGAAACACTAAGCAAATCCACAAAAGATGAGAATCCTAGGGTTCACAAGCCCAAATACCCTCTAGGGTTTTAGCTCTCCATGGAGCAACATACAAAACACACCATCAATGTATGAAAGTACATTAAAACCATAGAAATAAACCCCCTTATATATGAACTGAGGGCCTTGATGGAGAGCTTCGACGTCTTGAAAGTCCCACTCCAAAGCTAGGTTCACCGGTGGCTTCCTTGATGCTATGACAGAGGAGGAATCGATCAAAGTTGGTGACGAAGCGCCTCCAAAGCCGCAAAGACCTCCTCTCCAAACCCTAGCCGTCTTACCCATCAAGAGCCGTACAAAAGATGAGAAAGAATAGGGTAAAACGGCTATTTATAGGCCTTAGATCGCGCCTGTCACATGCCCTCACGCGCCCGTGTGGATTTTCCACGTGGCCGCGTGGGCTGCAGAAATTTTCACGCGGGCGCGTGGATAGTAATTTTAATACATTACTACTACAGTAATTTTGCTACAGTACTTTTCACAAAACGCGGTCCAATCACTCTTCTCTTGAGGCCACATATCCGGGCTCACGTCCATGTGGTAGGCTATAAAACTTTTCTTCATCGATGTATCTTTAAGAGGTCTTGCAATCTTCACAAAGAGAAGAAACATGAAGATGTGGCTGCCTTTCCTTCAAACTAGTGAATTGACTTGAATCTTCTTGGAAGTTGGCACACATCTCCATGTTTATAAACTCCTCTCATGTCTTGGTCCTTGAATTGAACAAGAACTCCCAACATTATGTCTTTATAGCCCATCTTTGCTTCCTTTTTACTCTTCAAGGCATTCACAACCTATATGCATAAAAGAACACCAAATACACAATATGAGACATAAACCACAGTAAAAAATGATGCTCAATGGATGTGAAACATATATAAAAATATGTCTACTCAAGCATTTATCAAACTCCCACACACTTAAGTCTTTGCTTGTCCTCAAGCAAAATTAAACATTAAACTCATGGAAAGAAAAGAGAAGTGCTTGGCCTTAGGTTCACCAAAAGAGTACAGGAATAAAATTCTACAGTCATGGAGAGAATCAAACACTAGACAAAACAATCAATGCTCTAGAAAACAATCCAATCAAAAATGAATGTGATAAAATCCGAATGCGTGTGTGTGTGAAAAACTCAACTAATTTCAACACTATGTCCATGATAAGTGCTTGAGTAGACATATTTTTATATATGTTTTACATGCATTGAGCATCATTTTTACTGTGGTTTATGTCTCATATGGTGTATTTGGTGTTCTTTTATGAATATAGGTTGTGAATGCCTTGAAGAGTAAAAAGGAAGCAAAGATAGGCTATAAAGACACAATGTTGGGAGTTCTTGTTCAATTCAAGGACCAAGACACGAGAGCAAATCATAAACGTGGAGATGTGTGCCAACTTCCAAGAAGATTCAAGTCAATTCACTATTTGGTAGGGCACAAAGGCAGCCACATCTTCATATTCCTTCTCTTTGTGAAGATTGCAAGACCTCTCAAAGATACGTCGATGAAGAAAAAGTTTTATAGCCTACCACATGGACGCGTGCCCGGACATGTGGCCTTAAGAGAAGAGTGTTCGGATCGTGTTTTTGTGAAAAGCATCGTAGCAATTTCAACGTAACAGCACCGTAGCAAAAATTGCATCACGCTGACCGCATGGAAATCTCGCGCCACGCGTGGAAATTCTTGCAGCCCACGCGGGCTGCGGAAAAATCCACACGGCGCATGAGGGCACGTGCGATGATGCGATCTAAGGCCTATAAATAGCCGCTTTTGCCCTATTCTTTCTCATCTTTTGTGCGGCTCTTGAGGCGTGAGACGGCTAGGGTTTGGAGAGGAGGTCTTTGCGGCTTTGGAGGCGCTCGTCACCAACTTTGATCGATTCCTCCTCCGTCATAGCATCAAGGAAGCCACCGGTGAACCTAGCTTCGGAGTGGGTCCTTCAAGACGTTGAAGCTCTCCATCAAGGCCATCGCTCATATATAAGGGGTTTATTTCTATGGTTTTAATGTACTTTCATTCATTGATGGTGTGTTTTGTATGTTGCTCCATGGAGAGCTAAAACCCTAGAGGGTATTTGGGCTTGTGAACCCTAGGATTCTCATCTTTTGTGGATTTGCTTAGTGTTTCTATTTAATCCGAGTTTGATTAAGTTTTAATCTTGTATTCTCATTGCTTGCTTGTTTAATTAATCCTTGTGGTTGATTGGATTTGCATGATTTTTTACTTTGATGTGAGAGAGGTCTCCATTAGAGTTAGAACTTCAAGATTGAAGAGGATTGAGAGGGTGAGTAAGGAGATAGTGGAGTGTCCCCTCTCCCTTCCGATTGAGTGTATTCTATCTCCGTTCCTTAGGCTCTATGCAACAATATTTGGTGTGAGGTGTGAGATTGAGAGATTTCTCCGCCGGGACTTTGTATGGGGTTAGGATCCTTCGCCGGGAATTAGGGTTGGATCAATCTTTAGGAATCGGATACACCTCTTGGAATCCGTAGAGTGCTTTGCAGTCATATGTGGTGTGAGGTGTTGAGATTGAGTGATTTCTCCACCGAGACCTCGTAGGGGACTAGTATCGGTGATCAGGAGGCCGGATCCGATTATTTTTGGATTTCCATGACTTAACTTACTCATCATAGAAACACTTTGCTTATTCGGTACCTAATACCTGAATCCTAGGGGGAGCATTGCCTGAATATCCCACTTTTACTGATTGAGATCTCCATCCATTTAACCCTTGCATATTCGTCTCCGGTATTCACTTCTTCGCACATTAGATTACCACACCTTTCCGTTTATCATTAGGTTAGAAAGCAGAGAAGAAGTTAGTACTAGTAGCCCTGTTCCCTGTGGATTCGACTACCCACTCACCGGGGTAATTATTACTTTGACACCCGTGCACTTGCTGTTTACACGCATATTCGGACGTGTCAGTCCACTACAAAATTCTTATTAACATGGGACTTATTTATAAATAGAAAGAATAGGTAGTAGCTTCACACAACCTCTAAGGTAGCCCTTTCCCAAGAT
>NW_024087512.1:0-42162 GCF_009730915.1 Dioscorea cayenensis subsp. rotundata | reverse complement strand
TTTAAAAAGTTTTTTTATTAATTAGATTTTTTTTAACTGGAAATTGCTTAAAAACAACGCTCAAAATTTTCAGATATCACTGATTCTCACTTAAATTTGGCTATCCATAAAAACCCACTTCCTTTTGAATCTGATGATTTTTAAACACCCCAAACATCTAACGATGATTGATAGAGTTAATTTGGAATTTTTGGATGAAATTGTCCCTCAGCGTGGGGAAGTTGTGGCAAGTGTGACAGGGTTTGACTATAATGCCCTTAGGGTGCTGATGAGTTTCTATTTAAAAAAATGAGAACTCTATTTAAAATATGAGGTATGAGGTTACATTTAAAAAAATGAGTTTTCTGTTTAAAAAATGAGTTTTCTATTTAAAAAAATGAGTTTTTTGTTTAAAAAAATGAGTTTTCTGTTTAAGAAATGAGGTTTCTGTTTAAGAAATGAGGTTTACATTTAAAAAAATAAGGTCTACGTTTAAGAAATGAGGTTTTGTTTAAAAATGAAGTCTACGTTTAAGAAATGAGTTTTTGGGGTGTATTTATCACCCCAAAAATCTCTTTTATCGCGATTAGATGTGGGCAGGTGAGAGACAGCATCGGCTCACGATCACGATCAGCGTTGCATGAAAAAAATGGGATTTTTGAACCCTAGAATTTTTGATCTCCACCTCGATCTAGATTTCGATCTTGCGAGAAAAAGGTCCGACCTTTCGATGCCTTCGCTCGACGACGAGGAGCGTCGCGGTCTTCCCGAGGGTCGGCGGCGAAGAAGATGAAAGAGATGAGGTCGACGACAGGGAAGACGATGAAGATGAAGACGAAGATGAAGACGGCGAGATCGAACTCTCATTGGCGCCACTTCCTCCCTCCGTTCCGTCGGCGACTTAGGCGCCCATGGATCCAAAACCCCGGAATGATCCATGTTGCGGTCTCCGCATGATCGAGAATGGTTCCGTTCGAGTTCGACCCGTCTTATCCGACGCCGTCCCAGACCGGATCGCCAACGCCGAGCAAAGATTTCTCCTTTAAGACCCCACACGAGCGAGCCAGCCGAGATCGCTCGCCCAGATCCGGAGCTCGGCACTCAGCGTTCGCGAGATCGATGACGATAGAGATACTCGATGTCCATACTCGATGAGGTTTCGTTTAAAAAATAGAGGTCTCGTTTAAAAATAAGCTCTCCATTTAAGAAATGAGTTCTACGTTTATATGCTTGTTTGTCTTTGTTTAACTATCGATGTTTCGTTTAATATATTGCGTTTTACGTTTAAAAAGTGATTAAATATCGTTGTTTCTATTTAAATATGTACTGAGTGGGCAAGATTAATTGGTTTTTATATCCGGGATTAATTTATCACGTAAATATTTGTTTTTCCTGTTTAAATATTAATGTTTTTTTGTTTAAAAAAATGAGTTTTATGTTTAAAAATGAGGGTTTCTGTTTAAGAAATTAGTTTTTTTGTTTAAGAAATGAGTTTTTGTGTAAGAAATGAGGTTTATGTTTAAAAGAAATGAGCTCTCTATTTAAGAAATGAACTCTGTTTAAGAAATGAGTTCTCGTTTAAAAAACGAGTCTACTGTTTAAGAAAATGAGTACGTCGAAAAGGAATACAAAAAGAATGAAAAATGTATGTAAAAAGTTTTAAGAACGATGATGGAATTTCATAATCGCAGGGGTAAAAGAAATGAAACAATAAAGGAAGGGTACTATCGAGGGTATGCAAAAACTCACAGTACATTTTGGGGAAGTTTTGAAATTATCGACGGGTAAACAGTAATTTTCCTTTTTTTAATCATAATATGATTTTTTTTATTATCTTTGATACTCAGTTTTTAAGATATCAACTCTACCTTGAAAATCTTGATTCGTTGATTATGTAACACAAATATTTCCTTGTGACGTGTTTTTGGATGCGACCCCAAACTTCATTTGAACTATGTATATTAGAAGTTTTTTTTCTTAATGATTTTTAAAATAATTATTAAATATATTTATTTAAATAATAAACTTTGCAAAAAATTAATGGATAAGTTTGGGGTGTTTGGTTAGAAACAAACTTATCCCTTGCCAAACACACACTAATTAGTCAAAAATCATGTTCGTGTTATTTAAATGCATTGACTATTCAATTTTATTCTCTATAGTGCTTAATGCAAACTTGTTAACCAAACAAATATAGGATACATTCTTTTTCGAAACTAATTTAAATAAGGGAAAATTATTATAAATATCTCCATTAATAAAGGCACACAAGATGTAATATTATTTAATTAGATACCTTGATATAGGATGGCAAAGAGGTGGTTATTGACACAAATACAGTAAAATTTTTAATTCCAATTGGAAGAGCCATTGGCCTTGCTCATCTCATTCTCAATTGCTTCCATCTGCATTTCCATATACATCAGTTTCTGTTTCATAACTTCTACCCTCCTCTTTGCAGCTTCATCTGCAGCCAACATATGCAATACATTTAATATAATTCTTACAGATATTTTAATCTTCTTCCCCCTGATTATCATTTGCAAACCCATTAATTTATCATTTGGAAACAAGGGCACTTAAATCTCACTAATTAGTAGGTGAACAAAGTGTGTACAACACTTCATTCTTTGCCTTTCTTATTGTTACTTACACAACTCTCCTTGTGTTTGTGTTTCAGAGAGTATCCAAAACAACCAAAAACACATTAAAACTAGAAAACTCTTCTTTTATAACTAAACATCAGAAAGGCATTTATTTATACAAAGTCTGCTTGCCATGTTAAAACAGATACTGATCAACCGATCAATATATATATATATAAAGAGTGAGTGAATTCATAGTGTGTGTTTGTGGAGAGGATGTATATATAATTGAGAGTAGTGCATACCAAAGCGTGAAATGAAGTCAGATAAAGTCAAGACTTGGCCGTCAGGCATAGTGATGTTGGTGGTGGTGGTGGTGGTGGCTGACACCGTGGCCGGAGAACCACCATCCCCTTCATCACATTTCTGACATTTTCCACCTTCCTTTCTTTCCAATGTGCTCATCATCACTTGGTCCCTCTTCAACCACCTCCTTATATTTACCTTCTATGCTAATGCTTGATGCGTCATACATATATATATATATATATATGATCCCAAGTTGTTTTTAAGTTGAGACATGGTCCAGTAATTCAGCACAAGAGTCAGGGCCCACAATCTCTGACAACTTCTTCAATAATTATCCCATGTTTGCTTGTGTGTTCATCAATGATTTGCTTTTGTTAGCCTTTATTAGTTCAAGGTAATGTTCAGTGAAGTATTTATAAGTTTATTAGCTGCTTCAACCTACTCTTTCTATGACACTCAATTTCCATATAAAATAAATCACTTAGAAAGGTCAAATTATTAATTAAATAGGGGTCCATGTAATTTCAATTCAAATAAGGCATGTATGTTAAACACAAAGTATTTAGTTTGAAAGTTAATTAAAACCTCAAGATGAGAAAAATCATGTGACTTGATCTCCCCTTGTTAGAAGCCATGGATGCATGTATACATAATTGAGATGTGTGGAGGTTGAAGATTGAAGGTGTTGTAGCCAACTTATTATGGCCAAACATTTGGTACTCAAAGTGCGTGTATGGAAATCAAAAGATGGTCTAACTTAACCTTCATTTTCACGGGTATCCCTTGAATTCACACCCATCATCAAGCTCTACAAAGAAAATCAGTTTGTAATCACTAAGGATGACAACGGGTAGGGTATGGGAAGGGTATGCCAAAATTCTTACCCGTACTCGTAACCCCTACCCCTTACCCGTATTCTTCTGGGTAAAAAAAAATCATACCCTAACCCTTACCCGCAGGGTACGGGTATACCCGCAAGGTACATGCTTACCCGTTGTTCAAATTATCGAATTAAATTTAACTAATAATAAAAATAAATTAATTATACATTATATTATAATCTTTAAACACATGTTCATAAATTCAAAATTACAAGTTGATATATATTTGTTTATCTTACATAAAAATGACGTCTATTTATGACTCAATGGTAACTCTACCTTTGGTTTTGTTCAAGTTTAACTGTCTTGGTTTTTGTTTTAAATTTTTTCATATATCTATTATTTATATTTTATATAGCTTCAAATTTTATAAGTATCTAGTAAGATTTTGAATATAAAAAACATTATAAGTAATTCTCATAAGTTATATCCAATTGATTTTTTTATTAGTATCTTATTTTTTCAGGATGTTCTTATAATTTATAGAATAAATTATTATAACATTATTTTTTTATATTTGTTTTTTTTTAATTTAATTATGATTCTTAATATATATCTAAAATTATCAAATATAAATATAAAAATTAAATAAATTTTAAAATAATATATTAAGAGAAAATTTGAAGTATTATTTTCAAATTAATCACCATGAAAATAGATATTGAGTAAATTGTGAGTAAATGTTTAGTTTAATAAAAAATTATATATATATATATATGAGAGGGTAAGGGTAAGGTAAGGGTACGGAAAGGGTAGGGGCATACATTTACCCGACCCATACCCGCTCAAAAACTAACGGGTAATACCCTTACCCGTACCCGTATCCGGTCAAAGATGGTAGAGGGTAATACCCTCTTTGATCGGGTACGGGTACAGGTACGGGTATACCCGTCGGGTAGGGTATAAATTGTCATCTCTAGTAATCACAGTTGTGAATCACTAGTTAAAAAGGCTATGCACATTGATGATTTGATATTATAATACCCAAATTAAGTTGTCCCTCCAAAATTTTTCTTTTTTAAAAAAAAAAATACTAATAAACAGACATTATTCGTTAAAATAAAATTTTTTAATTTAAAATATTTAGTTTTGATCAGTTTTAATTTAGTTTAAATTAGTTCTAATCATGAATAAGTTTTAAAATAAAATTCCACATTCACTTTATTCACCAACCGGGCAACTTTTTTAAGATTGTAAAATTAATTAGATTAATTTTAGGTTATTTATTAGCTCTAGAATTGACCTATCATTTAAAGTCTAGCGCATGGCATATGACCGTCAATGGTAAGATAGGATGCAAGTGAAGGGAAAACTCCAACCAAAATAAAGAGAAGCATTTCCCTCATTTAGGTTTGTTGGTTTGGTTGAAGTTTTGGATCATCTTTATCTTTAGAATTAATCTTACCAAAAGAAGGGCACCTATGAATAAATAAAATTAAGAACGTAAAAGAAATACTTAAAAATAATTAAGTAGAAAAGTTAGAAAAATATCTAGTGAAGAGAAATTAACCACTCATAAATATTTTAATTATTTTTATAAACTGTAAGATGAATAACAATCTTTTTTAGTAATTTTAAATTGCTTAAAATACATGGAATTTTCAAGTTTGGTAGGGTTGAATATTTGTTTTAATAAAGTAGACAAATCATGTTACGAGACGTGCATAGTTGTGAACTTAATATCTTAATACATATGCATTCTCATCTTATTTGAGCTAAGGTTCGAATTTGTCTCATCGAGTAAGGACATAAAAACACCGCATTTTTTTATTAAAGCATTCTATTATTATTATAAGTTGATTAATTATCATCGAAAACAACTTCCACTTCATTGTAAGACTTGACAACTAATTGATCCATTCGCTTTTCCCTTTAGTTCTACTTTTTTTGAAAGGAAAAAGAAATGAAAATGAAAGAAACAAAATAAATTGATTGGCAAGTGATGGAAATAGAATAAGTAAGTATTTTATTAATATATTTTATTCATTCACTAAATATCCAATCTCCTTATCTAATTATCCATTTATCTTCTAACCATTTAATTTATTTCATCAATTAAGAACATAAAAAATGAAAGTAAATTTCCAAGAAAATAAAAAAATATATGCAATGAGTAGGCTTCATTTATTTTTACTACATTATTTTAAATATGCGTGAAGAATGTTTACCATGGGATGAACAATGAAGCAATGTGTTGAAGTGAGCTAACTCAAAATGAATGAGTTTATGGCAAAACATGGATTAACTATCTTAAATGACATATTCAAATTAAATAAAATTTACGGACTAGAATAATGGTTTATATCAGTTAGTGAATTTAATTTGTTAAAAATGATTAAAAATGAAAAAAAAAAAACAGTCATACATTATCACACGAAAGACAATTTATTTTGCCTAACTCTTACATCATAAAGGTAATTCATATAAGTTAGTTCAAGATTTATTTTGTTGCTCACTCAATAACTTTAACTAGTGTGTTATTGGGAAAAATATAAAGCAAATAGAAAGAATGGAAAATTACTTCCTTTCCTCTTTCTTCTTTCTTCCATCATTTTCAAATGTACATTGTAGACGATTAATACTATGAATAATATGAACAATAATAGAGAATTAAGGACCACATGAAAGGTTCTAGTCTATGCAGATACTTCAAGTCAATAAACCGAAGACTGTGGAGCAAAAAGAAATGATAATAATTGACCATCTTATCTCCTTAATAAAATGAATTTAAGTTGAATTTGAAAATGGAATTTTGTATACATTTATTAAACTGAACAAACTTAAACAATGATAGGTTTCTCGAAATTTTTTGTGGTGATAATTGTACAATTTCATTGAGTTAGAAATTTTTGAAATTGGTTAACATCAAAGACATCACGCAAATAGAAGTTATTAAAAGAAAAAAAAAATCAAAGTTACTAATTATGTATGAAGTGGGTGATACTGTTTTCTTTAGCCTCACTGGTAATAACAAATCTACTTGGTCCTTGTAGAGATTTATCCATTTTTGCCCCTTTAACAGATACAAACTGATGATAATATAATATATCTTTGACCATTCAAACCTTATATCAGTTTAAAGCAGTGAAAGAAACAAATTTTCCTAGATGAAAAATATAAATATGTTTCTACTAAATCAATCAAAACAAACAATTAATGGTACCGGTATATATATCTTAATTAGGAGCTTTAAGAAATGTAATTTTTTAAAACTAGTTTTAAGGATAATTTATTACCAATCATCCGAAGAATCTTTACACTTCTATGATTAAGTTAGAGAAATGTCTAATGCGAAAGCATTAAACTCGAATTATTTCAGCTCTTACTAGTCTAATAGGCATGCAATTTGGAAGGAATGCTGAACCTCTTATCTTGTAAATATCTTCTAGATAAATTATGACTTTTAATGCTTAAGCAGGAGGACCCAAAGATCACTCACCGTCAATAAAGACATTTTCTAGACTATTATGATGAACTATGAGTGACTTGGCTTAGCTTTAAATATAGACATTTGAAAGCATCTTTAGCATCTCTGAAAAAGACATCAACCAGATTAATGTCCAATTTTTGGTGACATGTTTCTTCCACAACCTTCAAAAAAAAAAAACAGTGGGATGAATATGAATAACAACTAAAGGATGTCGGTAACAAGACAGACCAATCAAACAAGTCGGTGAATTATATTGTCGGTTTTTTTTATTTAAATCATTTAGTCAAATAATTTAGGGAAAATTACTGTTCACCCATCGTAATTTTCAAAACTTCCCAAAAACCCCCTCCTACTTTTACACACCCTCTGACAACCCTTCCGTTAGTGTTTAACTTCCCTTTTACCCCCTACCGTTCACTTCAAATGGGTCCATGTTGTGAAATCCCATTTTTGCCCTTGAAAATGGTGGGAAAAAAAGCACCAAATCACATCATGTCCAACATTTTTCGAGGGACTTTCGCTTTGGTTTCGATGAGACAATGCCTAGAAGTTGCATTACATCTTATTCTTCTCCTCATTTCTCCTCATTTGGTTTGTTCGACTTCGATTCTGCCGATTTCGAATACGGTGAGAATCTCTTCGTACTATCGGGCTTTGACCATTCTGCAGGGTGTTTATTATGGCGACTCATTTGTGGTAGTCTCGGGTGAAGTTTATCATACCCGAAATATATAAATCGGTTTCTCCAACAGAAAATGAAGTTGATTTCCATCGGATTGGTCAAGTGCACTCCATCTTCAAATGAGCTGTAGTCGATTTTGTTGTCGAGATAGAGCATGTGCCATTGTCGAATCCTACTGAAAACGAGTTCATTTCGTTTTAAAGTTCTTCTCGTTTATGGTTATCTATTTGTATATTTTAAATATTGTTTAACTATTTGCTATTATCTGTTTAAATATATTACCAATATGTTTAATAATTGTCGTCTCCATTTAACTTTATCTTTACCTGTTTAACTATTCATATTAACGTGTAAATTCTCAAAGTCTCTGCATAAAATATTGATCTTTTTCGTTTGAACTGAAGTGTTGGCAGGTAGCAGGTGGCAAGGTTATGGTATCCGTGCATAAGAATTAATGACGCAGTAATTCTTGTGCACGTAACATAAATATCCGAACACCCGCTTTGTTGTCATCACCAATCTTGGTCCACTCGATGCGTTTTCACTTTTTTTCTCGAATATGAAGCGCCAACCCGCTTGTGGACTTCACACCATAAATGACAAGGAAGAACCCTTCCCATGGACAACCACTCCTCGTCGTCCTTATCATCCTCCTCCTCTTCCTCCTCTTCCTCCTCCTCATCTGCTTCCTGTGTATGATATTCGCTGGAGTGAGACGAAAATTCGAAGATCAACTCTATTTGAAAGGATGTCTCGTGATCCTCCTCATTTTGAGAATCAATCAGCCGTAATCACGCAATAAGTTAAACTATCTTTTCTTGCCCAAGTCGAAATTCCCGCATAATTGCCTGAATGCAGAGGATTCTCCAGCGGTGGATGACGGGCAAGCAATTATGCGGACATTTCGACTTGGGTAAGAAAAGAAAGTTTTCACTTATTGCGTGATTACAGAGGACTCTCTAGAGGAGGGAGATCAGGAAACATCCTTTAAGACGGAGTTGATATTTATCACTTGAGACTTTTTTTGTTACCGCTTAAGAACCTTACGCCGATGTACAAATATTACTTTCGTGTTTAACTATCGTGATCTTCGCTTAAGTCGCACTCATGACACATTGATTAATAGACGCTTTTCATGAATGTGTTTGCTTAACCTTTTTAATGTGTTTCGCTCTACGCCAGTGTGTTCAAGTTGACGCGCATGTTATGCAAACCGCCGTGAGCATTCGAATGTACAGACACTTGGTGAGTCAAACCGAAATCTTAATAGACGAACGAGGGTCGAGTCGCGAGTGTCCAAGGTCCGAGAAGACGTTGTAAATGTTGTAAATGTTGTAAATGTTTTATTTTAAATGAAACAAGCTTATTTGAGTGTGAACTTATGATATTTAATGAGATTCTCCATTGTAAACGTTTAAATATTTTAAACAAACAAACCTATTTGAGTGTATCCTTGTGATAACTTGTGAAATTTAAATAGAGACATAGTAAAAACAATTTGAGAAACAAAGAATAGCATTGTAAACAATATAAAAAGTTAAACAATAATCGATTTACTCTTTAAACAATGACAACGGGTGTTTAAGCAAATACATAAAGATGTTTAAACAGTGACCCAGGAGGTACCCATCTTCAATTCGATGTCAGTGAAAGCATTCAATTTAAACAATAACATATATTTTAAAATAGTTAAATCACTATATGTAAACGGTTTACATATTATTTACATGATATAGACTTTAGTTAAACAGGTAACGGTTATTTTAAACACTATATGTATCTGTTTAAACATAAAAAGCTTGACGTTTAAACAGAGACTCATGTTGAGGTGAGAACTTTCATTCGAGCTATGACAATATGTCTTCATCCCGACAGTGACATATATTTTCCTTTTTGCCCTTGGGATGGAGGGAAAAATACCGCCCAATCACATCACGTCTAGTTTAACCTCTATGCATACAACTGTGCACTTTTTTATTTGCCTATCTCGATCGTTGTTTGTTGTTTACATCTTCTTCTTCTTCTTCTTCGTCTTCTTTTTGTTCTTCATTTCATTTGGTTTGTAAGATTTGGTCTTTCGACCGATATATTATGGAGAGTTTTTTTGTGGTATTGCTAGATTCAACGGGAGGGAAAGAGTGCTAATGTTCACGACTCGCACTTCTGGGAGTTGGTGTTAGATGAGATATGTGAGCTATGGGGTCTCGAAATTTCCCTTGTCAGGGTGAAGTTTATCACACCAGATGGATATAAAATGGTTTGTCTAATAGAAAACGATGTTGACTTCCAGCGGATGTGTCACGTGCACTCCATCTTCAAATGCGTCAGAAGTTGATCTTGTTGTCGAGACGCATAATGTGCCATTGCCGAATCCTAATGAAAAACAAGTTTTACTCGTTGTAAGTTCCTTCTCTTTATTTGATCCAACTGTATGGGTTCATTATTGTTTAAATATGTCACTCACCGTTAACATCTTGTACTAATCGTTTACGTTATTTGGTAACTCGCTAAGTATTTAATTTAACGCTTTAAATATTGGCATTATCACTTAAACATTATATTCTCCGCTTAACATATTGATCTTTTTCATTTGATCAAGTGTTAGGTGGAATTCGATTCTCGCAAAGTGCTCCCTGCTCAACCCCATGGTGACCCTCGACGCTGTGGGATGTCTTCCTTCCTCGCCGATCATTCTCAAGCGTCGTCGCTGGATATTGACAACGCTTTTGACGGTGTTGAACATTTCGTGGACGTACTCAAAAATCATGCAATCAAACGTGAATTTTGACTTCAAATTCATAAAGAACGAAAAAACATCGGGTGATTGTGGAATGCGCCGCCGATGGTTGTCGCTGGTGCCTTCATGCATCAAAAAGAGTATAATAAAAATACTTTCGTAATCAAGACAATCAACACGCCACACACTTGCGGTGGTGGCATAGGTTCAGCGTCACATCCGAAAAGCATCCAAAAAATAGGGTAAGCGCATCGAGTGATTCGAAGCTTCAAGGACCGCCCTCGACAAGGCCATCGACATTCTAGAAGGACATGTTATGGGAACATGGTGTGCACATACCATACAAGCAGTTTGGTTGGGAAAAAGAGCACGCCCGGGTGGTCCTCGACGGCAGTGACATCTCCAGCTATAACTCGCTTGCTTTGGTATGTGGATAAGGTGGTCGAGACAACCCTGCAAATACATGCGATCGTGGAAAGAGACGGTGATCATTTTAAACGGCATTCTTTTCTTTCGACCAGGTATTGTGGGATTCAAGAGGGCTTGGTGTCACAGTGCTTTCTCGATGGTACCCACCTCCTTGGAAAATATCGGGTACACTCATCGGGTGCCACAGGAAAGATGGAAACAATGGTTTTTTTCCACGCCGCCTTCGGGTATAGTCGACAACCCGAGACCGATGCCAATTGACTTGGTTCATATCTAAGTTAGGCGATGCTTTTATACGAGGGAAGGAGATTATCATGAGATAATTACCTTCAGTGTCGGACAGTGTCCAAGGGCCTTGTGAACGCAATTGCAGAGTCTTCCCCATCTTCGCCACATGCATACCGCCTTCGACATTTGGAGGCCAATTTTATGAAAGCCAATGTCGACTTGGGAAGGCATTGAGGAAGGAGTGCCGGGTCTATATGCTTCCGCATTGCGTGGGCATCCACGACCAAAAGATTTTCGATGATACCGTGAATGAATCGCAGCCACATCACCCAAGCTCATCAACGGGTTGATTAATAAATCGGATATGGCACATTGGTCGAATTATCTCTGCTCGTAGGTGATCGTTGGGGTGAGATGTATTCAAATGTTGCGGAGTCGCTCAATGCTTGATCAAAGAAGCTCGCCATTTACCGTGACTGAAAAAATGGTCGACTCCATAAGGTCTCGTGAATGTTGATTTACACTTAACATTTAGTGTTACCCTTTAAACATTTTTCCATCTTTTGTTTAATTAGACTTGTCTCGACTTTTTAAATATTAATCCTTTTCATTTAACTATTTACAATAATGTTTAAACATGTTTACTAATTATTTAACCATCACCGCCTTTTGTTTAACCTTATTTGCTGTGTTCAAGTTGATGCGCATGTTATGTAAATCAAGCGTGAGCAAGCTTAACAAATGGGAGACCTACTTTATGCCCGACATACATTCAAGGTAGAGATAATTGTTGAGGATAGTCGAAATCTTCGTGTTGGTCGTTGTGTTGATGATCGCTATGAAGTGATCGACCAACGCAAAGAACTCGTAGATTTTGCCATCGTAACTTGTTCATGTCGAAGGTGGCAAGTTTATGGTATCCCTTTGAAACACGCTATACCGCAATAATGCGCATGTACACCAACGTTCATCGATTTATTAGCGGCTACTTCACCGCCGATAATTACAAACCGGGCGTATAAGGAAGCTATATTCCTCATACCCGACGACGAAAGGCCTTCGGACGGAAATCGTGAGCTTCTATTTGCGATCACCGTGACGAGAAGGCGTACCGGGCGTCCCTAGACGAAAGAGGATCGAGTCGCAAGCGCTTTGATGTCCGCGAAGTTACATTGCAACTCACCGCCATGGATCCGGTCACAATCATAGATCTTGTAATGAAACTGTCGCCGACTAGGTATTGTAAATAGCTGACTTCTAAAGTGAAACAATCTGAATTGACTGGAAATTTTTAATATTTAAACTCTTATTCTTTACAGTGTTATCAGTTATTTAAACAGAGACAGTGTTATGTTAAACAGATAAACTGTAATTTTAAATGTTTGAAACTGATATTTAAACGATAGATGGTAAAGTTAAACAATTAAACTGAAATGTAAACAATGACATCAGAAATTAAACAATGAAATGAAATTGAATGGAATTTAACCCGCTTTTACAATTGAAAAACAAACAAAAATTTACATCGACATATACGAGTCATGTTCTTTCGAAAAATGAAAAACAATGAATTGAATTTGTCCTGGTTTACATTCGAAAACAAAATTGACATTAACATATACAAGTCTTGTTCTGCGAAAACAAAATTTAACCCGCTCTGACGACCCTCTTTCTCATGGACGCCTACCGCCTCCCTCCTTAAGTATGCGGGTAACATACTTTAATCTCGTGTAAGTGAACGTCTCGCTCATGGTAGCCGTAGCTTCTCACCCCAAAGTAATTGCTCGATAAACCGCATGACATAGACGGCGCAATCGACGCTTCCTTGTTTTTGCCGTGGGGTTTCCATATCATAAACGAGTGGGTACTTTGCGGTCGCCGACTCGCCGAACTGCATATCGACAGCCGTGTCGAATAGATTCCGCTGTCGAGATATGCAAGTTGAGATTAAGATACCGATTAAATAACAAACACTATCAATCGGACATAATTAAAGAACTTACCATGTCCAACGCATCTTTTTCGTACCCCGCGCATGAAGAATAATGCCTGTATTCTTGTTTGTCATTGTCAAGGACGACGACATGGAAGTGACCATTCATTATTATCGGGAGGATGACAATTTGAACTTCATGCAAGCTACGCACAGCATCTCCGATCATAGCCATAGTTGTTTCATGTGCGTCGTCCTGCTTTGACATAAACAACGCCAGCGGTCTTGTGATGGAGCCGCGCTTCTTGTAGGAATATGGCACTTTGCTCAGCGACTTTTGTATTATGCATACAAAAGCGTCCATCACATCATCTGTGACCATCTCCTTACCCTCAAGCAGAGTGTATAATTTGTCCCGTGTGGTGCTGACAGCGTCATTCTTCCATACGACAGTGATGAGATTAAACGATAACAGATATAATTAGACCATATTCTAAATATTTAAATGATATTATCAATGTTCAAATGATATTATAAATAATTAAACGTTAAGTCGATAAATTAAATGATAACATATAAACATTTAAACACTATCACAAAAAGTTAAATACTATCATAAAAACTTTAAACACCATCATGAAAACTTTAAGCTTACCTGTCCATACGGCAGTTAAGGAAGATCCTCATTAACTCTTGCTCGTATTTGTTAAGACGCGATTGGCCAACCCATTTTTTCTTCTTCGGAACGAAGACTTGCTGAGCCGTCTTGTCCTAATTTTGATTGGCCTTGATCATCTCCCTCGTTGCTCAGTCGGGGTCTTCATGGGGCACTATCGTTGAGCCTTGACGGTGTTCAGCACCAGCAGCATCTTCCTTCGATGCGGGGACGGTGACAACATCAACCGCAGACACATCCTTACATGGTTGTTGTTGTTGTTGGATTGTGTCTGGCTTCGATGCGGGGACGACGACAGCATCAATCGTAGACATACCCTTACATGCTTCCTTTTATTGTGGGATTGTGTCCTACTTCGATGCGGTACTGTCGGCCACCGCCACGGCCACGGCAACAGATTCAACGATCTTCTCAGCCGTGGCAACGGCAACAGCATCAACGGGAGACACACCCTTAGCTTGTTCTTGTTCTTCAGGGATTGTGTCCATCTTTGATGCTGCAATCTCGGCAGCCGGTTCCACCGGGTCAGAGATTTCGTTAACAGGGAGTAAACGATCTTCTCAACAGCGGCAACGGCCACATCATCTACGATATCCTCCACCGTCATGTCCATGTCATCTCACGTGACAGACTCGATAGACATGCGATCACCACGATGGTGTTGCTATTGTTTCATCGTCGTCCGTCGTAGAGACAGAGGCAGTATTGTTCTCCTCTTTTTCGCAAGTCTCTTTGAATGTGGCCGTCTTGGAATGGCCACCCCGATAATGTCATCGTCGTCAAATTCCGACGGCTCGTCCATCCCGGGTGGTTCATTTCTTTGGAGGGATTGCGCAGTCGATTGTGAACGTCCTTCAAGTGCCTCAACACGAGCGATAAGCTGAGGAAACTCGGTCATCAATATCTGGGACGCCTGCATAAGAGTTGTAGTGACATCTTCGCCTAAGGTAGTCGGTGGGGCTGCCACGGTCGGAGGGGCTGCCATGGTCGGGGGGGCTGCCACAATTGGGGGGACTATCATTGTCGTGGTAGTCGGTGCATCCTTGGGATCTTGCCGAAACGGACTTTCTTTCCCTTCGCTCCGGCACTCAGTAAAACCATACGTTAAGCGCGACCGAGCACCCCTTAATATATCCCGTGGTGGTCTTCTTCCCGGCGCATCTATCTCTGCACTCGAGCGGTCGCCATGGAATGTCCTCCATCAGCCACTTGTGCGTCGCATGCGCCCATGCGTATCGCCCCATGGCGGGTAGATCATCGACATAATCAACGATCCAGTTCAGAACCGAGTATGATGTATTTGGGAAGAGGACCTGTACTCCATGAGGTACACCATCGGAGTTTGACAAAATTATCTTCTTCCCCCTCTCGTCGAACAAGTTGCGCAAGAGTGCTCTTGATGGAGTCTCTGTGCTCTCGAGGGTTTTTGATAAATACCTCCCTTCGAACGCTGAGCGGGTTTTCTTCTTCTGAAACATGACTGCGTTGCCATCGCAACGGAGACCAAGAACGAGGGCCACATCCTGAGGCCTGAAACTCAGCAGGCTTTCCCCGATCCTGAATTTATTGGTGCGACCATCGTACCTTTGTAGTAGAGAATCAAGAAGGGCCCTCTCTTGGTATATAGCTTCCAGCTCAGTGAATACTGTAAACGGTGTCCTTCGGATGATCTCCCAGTGTCGAGGGGTCATGTTATCTTTCAATTTAGCTAAGGTCTCCACTACCGGTGTCAAATAGCATCGCCCATTAACTAGGTTGACCGCCATAGTTACAAGCCTGCAACAATAACAACACATTCAACATGCAGTATTGACAAATGTTTAAGCGGAAATATAAGATTTTAAATGGTAACCTTCAGTTGTTAAACAGAGATATTTAACGTTCCTGCCATAGTTTCATTTGCATGTAGGTTCTGACAAACTTGCAAGTGTTATATGTATATCCTACGCTTTGAACTTATATATTTTAATGAAGGACGATGACCAATAAATACCACAGTGAAAATATTTTATTGCAATATTTATCACTATAACAAAAAACTCAATTTGCGACACATTTTTGCTACACAAAAAATACAAAATGTGTCGCAGATCACAATTTGCAACATAATTTGCGACACGACAAAATGTGTCGCGTTTCAGATGTCGCAAATTTTTGCGACATTTTTGAAAAATGTGTCGTAAAATTTGTGACACAAAATGAAAACGTTGCAAATTTTATCGCAATTCATACGTATTCTAAGACAATATTTGCAAAATAATTTGCAACGATATGCGACATTTTTTGCAGCACATTTTGTGTCTCGCAAATTGTATTGCAAATGTGTAAAATTTTTTGCAACAAACCTTACAACACATTTTGATTGTCGCAAAACTTTTTATGTAACAAATTGTGTTGCAAATGTATGAGAATTTTTGCAACAAATCTTGCGACACATTTTAATTGTCACAAAAGTTTTGTGTCTGAAATATTGTTGCAAATGTGTGACTTTTTGCAACAAATCTTGCGACATATTTTGATTGTCGGAAATTATGTTGCAACTTTGTGAAATATTTTGCGACACATTTTTGTTGTCACAAATTAATTATTCATAACAAATAAAATTGTGAAATGATTTGCGATTATTTGCAATAATTTTTTATATATTTTTTTACAAACCTGTTTTAAAACCTAATTTATAATCCTCAACAATAACTTTTATAATATTTTGCAAAATAAGTATTCCGGTATATAAATATCAAAAACAACAATTCAATACAAAATATAATTATCCAAACATCTAATACAATAAACCAATACAAAATATAATGATCCAAACATTTAATAGGGTAATCTAATACAAAATATAATAGTCTAAACATCTAATATACCAAATCAATTCAGGATGACACAGCCAGATCTTGGGTAGGAGACACAAGTCAGGATGTAGCCTTTGCTCACATGTGAGTTACCAAGGAATGATCCATCAAATTGATTAACAATGCTAGATTTCAGCTGCTTGGCACAAATCGAACATGCACCAACATGCCACGAGTAGGGTAACTCTACCCCTGCGGTCTCAGCTATGTCGAGAATGTAGGTGTCATTAGGGGCATCAAATTCATGTTGTTGACGATCTGGTCCAATGAGCTTCACCTTGTAAACTGCCATTGTTGTTGCCTTGAAGCCATTAAATGACTTTAGACCAAAATATTTTGAGTAGCTCTTGGAGAAGCTGAGAGAGAACGGTGATCTCCTGAGTAACAAAGAGGGGCCTTGGCTTTCAACACAACCTTTAAAGGTGGAAACAGTTGGGAGTGCAACAGTCGACATTGTCTAAGCTGGCTCAACCAAGAAAACATAATTATTAAGAGGAAGTGCTCCACTATTTTGCAAGTATATTTACAAATAAGTTTATGATTTTTTAAGGGGATAGTCTGAAATTTTGCTAGTGAAACATGCTTAACAGTAGACATTACAAAGACCATATCCACTGCAAGACAACAGAAATAGCTAATAGGCAAGCTTCCCTAATCATAAAGCAAAAAGTGCAACACAAACAAAAGGAGGTTGAAGATAATCAACTTTCTAGATCACTGAAATGTAACAACATTACCTGATGGCAAATATTCTAGCTGAATCATCTAAAAAATTCTCTCTCTTTTTGGAAAAAGAATGAACTACATTTGTTAGGAAGACAAAAGCAAAGGAGAAAAATAATATCACAAGTGGATAGTAAGACTAGCAAGCCAATGCAGGTGTCCTTGATCTGACATGTGACTTGGAAGGACTAACATGAAGCTCACATCAAAACACTAGATAAGACCACCCAAAGAAGGAAGCAAATTATTTAAAAGAAAACCTTAAAGCTCGTAACCAGATGTGCAGGACATTTCATTTTTTTCAAACATAGAAGTGACATGCAAAGACTAGAAAGAGGTCAATTTTCATTCAATCAAAATGGTAAATTACTAAATTTACAAGTAGGAACATAACTTGTTTTTGTTTTATCTCATCATCTCATCTTTTAAGCATGGTACAAAAAATAAAGATTATTTGTCATATATTGAGCTTCTTTTCTTTATAGAGATATCATCATATAGTATAGCAAAAACCACTTAAAAAAATTAACCATAGTCATAGACAAAAAAATTAAGTTAGACCAATTCTATCGTAAGTAGATGAATGGATTCAAGGGCAAAAAGAGTGAAAAATGAAAAATGCAAAAGGGCGAATGGCGTAAGTAATTTGATATCATGCCCGCACAAACCGCAAATTTGATAGAATCTATTAAGGAACACATGGCGCACAATCACATTATCAAACATTTCCATGCAACATATTTAGATATACAGTTTTCTTAAATGCTATTCATCGACAAATATCTACCGAGGTTAAGATGCAATGTTAAGTACAGTAAAAATATATGACTCTAAAAGATAGTTGTGATCCATGTGCACAAAACCTACTACGATGTGATTGAAACTTAATATTCAAGTTAGTATGAGCAGAAAAATGAGATATGCAATGGATAAGAAGTAACGTGCTCTCGCAAAAAGGTACCTAGAAAACAAAAAAGTTTGATTCAAGAATTTAGGAAAAAAAAAGACTCACAAGTCAAAAGTCTTATGAAAAAAGGAATAGGACCTTGGAATACTTCTTCCATCTAAAGCATTTCTTGCTTCAGAGACAGCTCCTCGAATCGATGAACTCGTATCAACACCTAGAGAATTTTGGTAGCTTGATCAATGATTCAATATATATTATGAGCTAAAAACAAGAAACAAATGGGATGAAAACAACTCGAAAAACTAGCAGACCTTTTTCAATCTAGGTCAATTTTGTGAACAAACCCGAAAAAGAGAGCACCTAAGAATTATAAAGGGCAACATGATGATAAATGAAGATGGCAACATTTGAAAGTGTTCATCATAATATTCACATGAATAGGGTTTTAAAGAGTAAAAGACAACTCGCAATTGATATCATTTCAAGGGTGGAAAGGCACTCAGAATAAGAGCATGACAATTCATCAAACTCCAGCTCCATCATAAATAGTGCAATATAAACATACAAGAGGAGTACGATGTATGGGACCTATGGGTGAGAAAAAAAAATGATGCAAACTAAACACTCATTGATATGAGTGAGAAAAGATAATCTAGACATCCTTCAACATATGTGTATCACTAGTGATCGAAAACATCTACTCTACTTTTCAGCTGACTCAATTTATTGAGTCATGATGAATGGTGTCATTGACTCCAAAAGCGTGATAGCAAAAAAAGTTAATGCGTATGAAAAACCCACATGTTTCATTATTTAACAAACTTTATAGATGTACATGATAGTCATATATGCATCTTACCAATCCACAAAATCACCTCTAAAAACTCGAGATCTCTCTCGCCAACATCCCCAAAGAAAAATCTTGTTATAGCTTGTGGTTACAAAGTCTATGAGCTCATGAAGTTTCGATACCTATAATTAAGCATTTCTAAGTCGTTGATAGGTACATTGCAATAAATTAGAGGATAATGACAAAGGAAACTTACCACCCAACTTTCTGGTAATGGTAGATTCAAAAGAGAATCTTCTCGCATCAAACCTGAAAATGGTACAATAATATAAGTACTTAATGATGGTATTAATGGATAAGAGGCTCAGCTCAAAAGTATAATAAGTTTTAGAAAGAAAATTTATGTTTTATTCCTTTCATAAATTAATAATTTCTAATTTCTCACAGTTAAGGTGACTCAAGCACATACTGGCGTATAACTTTGGAAAAATTTTGGCATCATAGTTTGGCTCATGAAATTAAACCATCTGAATCATCTTCCTAAGCACCTGAACTAGCAAAAAAGAATAAAAATTCTTCAGCAGGTGATCATTGGGTATACTCTATGAATTGGTTGGTTTGTCTTCATGAGATATGAAGATCAGTGCATATCTAAAAAGTTGCAACATATCAACTTTTCATTAGCGTAAATGGAGGCCAACCAATTATGCCTTGAGGGCAATACAATGGCTAACACTTCGTGCAAGTGCTTTAAAAGGGTATTATGGATTTGAGTATGATATTGTGGTTATTTTATTGAACAATTCGAGAGATCCCAAAGAAGTATGAAAAGATCCATATAAATGTTTATCATATCACTCAAAGGTTCAATGGAGTTTGCATTCGCTTTCTAGCAAATTTCTGCATTCTATTTGTAAGGTTGGGAAGGCTAAAAATTGTGTGCATGCAAGTTGATGGCCCTAATACTGTGGTATTTCTCAATTTCACTGAAAAAGAGGAATTCTTAGTCCAAGATGACACTTTTTTTCCTTTTTTTAAAAGATAACATATTGAAGGAAGCATGGAAAATTTTATGTAAATTTTTAATGTAAGAAAAAAATATGGCAGACATAAATTAAAAAATTTATTTCAAAAACCACATTAGCAATAGAATTGATGCCATATCGCTAGCCTCCACAACCTCGCTATATATTTTGACACCACCATACAAGTAAAACAAAAGAAACTATGAACCTTGTATACCAATAAACCTGGCCCTATGCGACTCTATCTCGATTCACTAGGTAGATTTTGTAATACAAACTTGCCAAAGATTCCACAGCTTTGTTAGTGAAAGCCTTGTTAGAGTTCAATCTCTCAGATGGACAAATTAAGGTCCCTGAAATAATGCAATAAGAAAAGTAGGAAGAATTCTTTTAAAAAGACCCCTCTCTCTCTCTCTCTCAATTTGAAAGATTAACAAATAAAAATTTTTTAGGGAAGAAACTCGCGTAGTCGTCCCCAAAGAAAGAGTGAATCAGTAAAGCATCCTTGCCATATTCCTTGATAATATCGATAGGATCTATCATGTTTCCTAATGATTTTGACATTTTTTTCGTCCCCTCGAACATCATAACGACAAAACAAATTATTGAATCGCTAAAGACATGTTAATTTTGAAACATCCAATCACAAAGTGGAAGTAAATCATAAAATACATTCATGGAGGTAAAACGTACATTGAAGCGGATAAATATCAGGTCAAAGCATTACATCTTTGTAGCTAGGAACATTTGAAAGCAAGTAGATGGAACACATCTACAGACATGACATTACCTTAGGGTGGATGGATGGGTTGCATGAAGGATGCACTAACGTAAAATAGTATAAATACTAATAAGATATACAAACTATAGAAAACAAAAAGAATAATGGAACCATAATAATATGTTTCCTTATAGTGAAGAGTAATACATATTATTAGTATAAAGTAAAGAATCACACATTAGTGAGCAATGCAACAAAACAAATCAACTCATAACATAAAATAGAGTTGAATAAACATCGATATATTTAGGGATGATTCATTATCTCTAAAAAATCAATTAGGCCTTGCTCTACCTAAAGGCAACTAATCAAGGGACTTCAAGAAATAAAAGAGTAATAATAGTTTTGAATCCATGTGAATTAGGATTATATTTGGTTGAGTCACAGAGTTTCTATACAAGAACATGTTTGATTTTCACTTCATAAATTAACTGGGATTGGGTATCATACCAAAAGAAAGTGTATCAATGATTCTCAGAATATGTATAGGAAAAGAAGAATAAGGTCATGTAATTCCATCGATGAAGATTTGTTGGGGTTATCAATTATGGTGATGGAAGTAAACAACCTTATGGAATATGAAAGACAAGAAAAAAGACAGGAACTTCTACAGAACTGTATTGATGGCTATGCCAAGTAATCCATGAATGAAAAATGGATTCCTGATACAAGAGGATTCCGGGAGGCAAATGTATGCAAATTGGCCACGCAAGAAAACAAAAAAATTTCCTTGTATTGAAACAATGAACCTAAGATGCATATGACCAATCTGACCGATGTGCCAAATTCACAACCCACCCCCTCCCTCTCTCCCTCCCCATCATACTAATTCTTATGCAAATTCTCAAGTAATAAATGGACAAACAAAGAACATAAATTTCACTAGAAGATGAGGATTTAACACTATAGCCTTGGTTCCACATGCAATAAGAGCAACTTGATGTAGATTATACATCAGATACCCAAACTGACTAACAAAATTGGAAAAACCCCTATGTAAAATAGGGCACAACCAAACATTCATAAGATAATTACAAAACTAACCTGCTAGTAAACCAATTCATATAAAAGTATTCATATATGTCAATAGAAAACATAATGTATCAAAAGAAACAAGTAATTCCATCATGTGGAACTACTGGTTCACAAAGAATTTCAATCACACCTCAGGATGCACAGCAGCGGCTACATCACCAAACAATGGCTCAAGATGATTGGTTGCTATCATCAACCAGTCACTCTTGTATCATGAATACCGTGAAATTTTGAAATCAGTACAGATAACTAAATACAAAAGAAGTCACAGGAAATAAAAATGGTAATCTCTACAGGCTGCAATCTTTCTACAAGAACAAAAATAGAATTTCAGCAGCAGGGATCATCACTTCAGCATAGTATCCCTGTACAGTTGATTTTGTGTTTTAAAAGATATTGTCATATTGTCTCATTTTCTTTGAGCGCCAAGTCTTGGTCCTATTCTCTTTCCTTACTTTTCTTCTCAATATAGATATGCTCTTCTCTTTTATTCTCCCTCTACTGCAGTCCAATTTATTGAGATACAAGCCTCCAACTAGGAAGTTTCTTTAGCAAAGATAGACAAGGACATGTGAGTACTTGTTGTAGCATCAGATGCTCTAATTCTTGGAATATATTCATTTGCTAACTAATTACAATGGCCTTTTGGTATAAGTGAGTGCTTGTTGAACAATGTAGTATTGAATTCCCTAATGTTCTAGACTACAGCATTCAGCTACCACAGATCCACAGATCTACACCATTTCTAGTACATCATTAAAACAATTCATCAAGCTAGATTTGCTTTTGCTATATAAATTGTTTTGACACAAACTCTCCCTTACCGTTATCAACAATATCAAAAACGAAAGGAATGCAAAAGCTTGAAAATAAAAAAAGGATAAAGACTCAATTGGCTGACTTAGAGAATTGGGAAAGGACTCACCAAATGGATAACATCAATGCTGACAATCACCAGCTTCAAGATCTTCAATGGTAACAAGAAAGACATTACCAACAACATCACCAGAGCTCTTGTTGTTGACAATTTCTTGCCCATTTAAATACTGAATATAAACTGTTAGTTCCTCCGGTGTGGTTTGTGGGTATTAAGTAACACTTAAGCACTCATAAAAGTCTCACACAAACCAATAAAGAAAAAGCACACAAACAAACACAAGGAGACACAAAACGTTGGTAACCTAGTTCGGCGTCCACTAGCCTATGTCTGGGGGGCCAAGCCCGGAGATAAACAATCCACTAAAAGAGGTAAAAATAGATGAGTACAAACACTTGTCACTCACACTCTCAACAATAAAGATCACTACCCTCTCTAGATTGTTTGGTGCTCACACACTCTCCTGAAAGAGTCACTCAAGAGTCACACCTTACAATCTACGAGCAAGGTAGCTTATATAGACACCTCAACGTCCTAAATATAGCACATACCTCTTTTAGAATCTCCGCGGCTACTAATTTAAAAACTCGCTGAAATTAGTCTGTGCAACTCTTGTTGTAACATGAATTGCAACATGGCCCCTCGATCAGCGACTTGATCGAGTTCAGTTACGCTACGGATGACCTCAAGACCCATCAACCTCCCGGTCATGCTTAGTCCGAGTCGATGCGACCCAAATCTCCCGATCCCGACCGCCAGCAACTAGCCTACCTCCTCGTTCCTCATCACACGTCCCCTCGCAAGGCGCACGTCCCCTGTGCGTCTTCAATGAAACTTGCCAAACTTAGTCTTCAATCCACCTAAATTTGGTCTTCAAAGATTCTCCAAACTTGATCTTCAATTCACCCAAGTTTGGTCCTCAAATCTCACAGTTAATAGACTTCAATGATTCTCATCAAGGATTCTTCAAATCATATCTCCTTCATTCACACCATGAATAGATCTTTCTTTAATTAAGCTCCACCATATTTAGTCTTCAATCAAATCACCTAAATATGGTCTTGATATGATCTTGTCTTCAAGTTGTAATGCATTGCCAAAAATAACTCCACCAAGATCTTTAAGATAGCTTCACCATGATCTTCAAGATATTTGGCTCCATGTTAGAGACTTACTAAAAATAGCTCCATCAAGATCTTCAAGATGTTTTCCTTGCACTCCAAGTCTCCATGCTTGCCACATCATCAATTATGCCTTGTCACCATGGTTGCCACGTCACTTGGTCTAGGTGTCAAATCATGCCAATAAATAGTGCGGTCGCACTAACATAAACAATTTTTCTATGCACTTAGGCAGGTTCAGATGAGGAAGCATAATATAAAACCAATGAAATTGCCTGATTTAGATCAGCCTGGGAAAAAACCTTCAGCTTACTATATATAAAGGCAAATAACTATAAGATCCTTTGAGAAACAACCTAACTTCAAAGCAATACCAAGACAAAAAAAAACATGAATTGGACCACCTGTGATTGATCACTAGCCTTAGATAGAAAAATTCAGCGGGAAAACAATGAAAGTAGATTAAAGTTAGCACTGATCTCTAAATGATGGGAGAAATGAACATGAATTCGAACTCAAACCTACATATTTAATCAATATAACCTCTATTGGTGGATCAACCTTTGGTGATATATAACCGGTATTAATGAAAAAAAAATTCTTATAATTCTTTTATGAAAATTAAGTAGTTAATCATATAAAGTTGGTAAATATACTAAATTAAACCCTAAATGCATGTTAAATAAAGTGAGGAGGAGAGAGAGACATACCAATTTAAATCAATATAAATAGAGTTTTGAAGGCACTAATACCAAATAGTCATGCTTATTTTTTAAAAAAATTGTCAAAACTTGTGAAGAATGTGAAGAATGGTAAAGCTAGAGGATTGAAAACAAGTGTCCATGGAGGAGTTATCTTGTAATTACCCACAAACTAAAAGCCACCTTTTTGGATGGGAAAAATATATTTTTTTATTGTTAAACTTTGCGACACATTTTGAGATGCCAATAAATCTTTGCAAATAATGTGTTTCAATCTGTGTCGCAAACCAAGTCGTGGCCATCGTCTTCTCTCTTCTTCTTCTTCTCAAGAATTTCCAGGCGAGATATAATCTTCTGCTTTTGTTTGGCAATGATGAACAATTCTGCAGATAATGCTCGTTGCCTCCTCTCCACATCTTCTAGTTGCTCTTTCAACATCTTCTCATATTCTTTTTCTACCAATAGATTTGCCTCTTCTTCATCTTCAGGCATTGATGGTGGAGACACCCTTCCTACAGGTAAATCAATCTTCTTACCTGGGCTGAACAGTTTTTGAGAAATTTTCAACTTCTTTACTGCTGTGACTACTTCTCCCTTCCTGAGTTGTACTCCATGTTGTAACAAATACTGCGACAGCAGTGCAGGATATCCAAGTGATGTTGAAGAGTTTGAACAGTCAGCTTCTTTAACAATATTCTGGAAGATTAGCCTTCCCAGATTAAACTTCTTCCCAGTTCCAATAGCAAACAACAATAGAGCGAGCTCCTTCACTATGCTGGAATTGTGCGGGGCTGGTAACCAATTCTGAGTGCCAAGTCTAAACAGAACATTGTACTTGGCCGTAAGGGTGGATGCTGGGATTCTTGTCTCTTCTCCCCAAGACTCTGTCCTTCCTCCAGTGATCTCTTTCAGAACTTCTTCATTCAACTCAAGCCCTTCTTCATAGTTTCCCTTCACCTCTGGTTTAAACTCCAAGAATTTATTCAAACAAGTGGGAGTAAAAAGGGATCCACTTACCCTCGAACATAGACTCTAGTAATGCCTTTGTCGATGGTAGTAAATTCATCGTAGAAACTCTTGGACCAATGACAAACCGTAGCTTTTCGGAAAATGTTGCAGACTTGTATAAACTTCTTTGTTGCAGCAACTCAGTTAATCCATACTTCTCAAAAGCTCCTTCATCAATCATCCTTTCAACCACAATACCTCTCTCTTCAACAGATTCAAACTTCTTCTTGGATGCTTTGTCATAAAATCTGTCTTCATCACTGTCTTTTGCCTATTGGGTTGCTTTCTTCTTCTTTTCTTTCTTAGAGCTTGCTGATGGTTTCTCCCCCTGTTTTGCTACTTCAGTACACCTTCTCTTGTACCTAGGGGAAGCTTCTACTTCGGGATCAGAGAAAGACTTTCTTTTGGACTTGCTAACCTTCTCCTTTTTCTGGATTTTCTTTCTTGACTGGGCCTTCTTTTCAGACACTACTTTCTTCCCTTTAGCAATCTGGGCAACACGGTCTTTGAGTGGGATCTCATCAGAACTATGTGAACTTTCTGATGTTGCAGGAGTTGTTGTAACTTGTGCAGTGATATGGTTAGTATCTGTAGGTGCTTCAGCATGTCGGTGTAGATCACCCAGAACTTCACTTAGAATAGTAGCAGCCTCTTTTTCAGCACTAGTGGGAGCATCTGTACTTCTTTCTCCAACAGTTTCTTCTGCTTGTGCTCGGTCTGCTTCTTTTTCTGCAGCATCTTCATCCCTAGCCTGTTGCTTTTCTGAACCTTCTCCTACTGGAACTGTAGCGGAGTCCTCCTGTTCATCTTCCTCTTTCTCTGAACATAGGCTCCTGGGAAAGACTCACGAACCCATCTCAAAAGATCATCTCTGTCTTTGACGCCTGAAGGCACATCTTGAGACGATGTTTGTGCATCTACTTTTCTGCCAGCATCCTGAGGGGAGACATAAGGGACAATCGCTTTCCCAAAATCTGCTGATTCTTCTCTCCTTGGTGGGCTTTCACCAGAATCAGTCCCTGTCATCCTTACTTCTGCAATTCGGGCAGCAATTTCTTATGGGGTTGGTGGAGCACGGCGGGCCATCCTCTTCGTCCTAATTTTTTTCTCACTGTCTTCGTTTCTTTCTTCTCTCTCTCTCTCTCCTGATTTCAAAAACAATCTTTGGAAACAAATTGGGATATTAGGGTTTTTATGCCCCCATTAATTAGTTATAACTTCCAAGGCACCCTTTAAAAAAAAATCTTTTTTCAAAAATAATCCCTCTCCTTTTTGAATATTTTTTTTTTATTTTCCCTCCTTTTTATTTCCATTTTTTTTTCTTAACTTTGAGAGACATCAAGAGATTTTCACTCCTTGGAGTGTTTTGCTTGTTGACTTCATAGGACCTCGGTCAACATATTGATTGTTGTACCATAATGTTGTACCTGTCTGATTTATCACCATCTTCAAACCTGAATTGGAGGACTCTTCTTCTTCTCTTGGTACTTCACCTTTTCGAATCCACAATTTCTTGATTACAATAGTCTTCCCTCTGACTTTTCTTTTAATGATTGCTTCTTCATGTCCAATTATTCTTCCACTTTTCAAGTCTTCTTTCAATTTGTTGCACTTGGGTCTTATGTGGCCAGTTTCTCCACAATGAAAGCATGTAGGCACTTCACTTTTTGGTTCTTCCCTTGCTTTGACTTGTTTTTCTTAAACATTTTGTTGGGCAGTTGACTTGATAAACACAACTCCTGAATCTTCTGTCTTGACACTTGAGCTTTCTCCAATATACCCAATACCATGTCGGGCTTTACTAGTTCTTCCAACTGAAAGAATCTCGTCAAGCTTGGCAGTACCCTTGTCCATGGAGTCCAAGGTCTTCTCAGCATTGAACAGCTTTTCTTTACATATACTCAACTTTTCCTCCAAGCGTTGGTTTTGCAACATCATATCATTAAATCTGTTCATTATGAGTTTATAGTTTGTGAGAAGATCATTTTCTGTTACCTCATTGTACTCACTGTCAGTTTCAATGGATGTTGTAGCTGATGTTGCAACATATTCTGCAACAGGCGTAGATCCATTTATCACAGCAGGAAAGGACGTATGATGGTTGCTCAGACTTCCTTCATCATCTTCTTCAGTGCTACCATCTGAGTCATCACTCCATCTAGCATTCAGTAATTTTCCTTTCTTTCTGAGAGTATTAGCACACTCGGCTTGATAGTGCCCAAAGCCTCCACATTCTCTACACTTGATCTTCATGAGACGATCTTCAATTTCTTCCTTTTTGTGATGATCTTTGACTTTTTCCTTTTCTTTATTTAGACCATCTTTTCTTTGAAATTTCTTGCCTTGTGTCTTGTATCTTCTGAGCATGTCATGCATCTTTCTTGACAAGAAAACAATTTCTCTATCCTCTTCGTTTTCATCTTCTGTTATAATAGCCTGGTGTAACTCCTTCTGTTTTATTGCTTCAACCTTCAAGGCTATATCTTCTATTCTTCTTTCAGGATTAAGGTTCATCTCATATGCTTGCAAAGACCCCATCAGCTCATCAAGTTTCATAATTGAAATATCTCTTACTTCTTCTATTGCCGAGATTTTTGCATCAAATCTTCTTGGGAGTGATCTAAGAGTCTTCCGGACTAGCTTTTTATCCGAGTACTCCTTGCCGAGCGGGTAGGCTTGATTTGCAATGTCCATCAATTTAGCATTGAACATGGCTATCGTTTCATCTTCTCCCATCCTGAGATTTTTGAACATAGTGGTTAACATTTGAAGTTTGGATTCTCTTACCAAGTTGGTACCTTCATGTATGGTTTGAAGAATCTCCCAAGCTTTCTTGGCACTCTCGCATGTTGCAATATACTTGAACTGGTTCTCATCAACTCCTCCAAAGATTGCATTGAGAGCTTTCCCATTAGCATTAGCTTTGCGCATGTCTTCGACACTCCAACAGCTTTTCTTCTTCATGATCACGTTCTCGTCTTCATCAACTAGAGTAGAAGGAGACCATCCTTCTTCTATAGCAATCCATGCACTCTCATCAATGGACTTGATAAACGCTTTCATGCGAGCCTTCCAATATGGATAGTTGGATCCATTAAGCAACGGTGGTCGTGTGACGGAAGCTCCTTCTTTTCCGGCCATCAATGGAACTTGTTAGGACCTCGCCGACTTTGTAACCAAAGCGAATACGGCGACCAAGTCTCTGATACCACTTGTTAGTTCCTCCGGTGTGGTTTGTGGGTATTAAGTAAAACTTAAGCACTCATAGAAGTCTTACACAAAATAATAAAGAAAAAGCACACAAACAAACACAAGGAGACACACAACTTTGGTAACCCAGTTCAGCGTCCACTCGCCTACGTCTGGGCGGCCAAGACCGGAGATAAACAATCCACTAAAAGAGGTAAAAATAGATGAGTACAAACACTTGTCACTCACACTCTCAACAATAAAGATCACTACCCTCTCTAGATTGTTTGGTGCTCACACACTCTCCTCAAAGAGTCACTCAAGAGTCACACCTTACAATCTACGAGCAAGGTAGCTTATATAGACACCTCAACGTCCCCAAATATAGCACATACCTCTTTTTAGAATCTCCGCGGCTACTAATTTAAAAAACCCGCTGAATTAGTCATGCTGAACTCCCCGTTGTAACATGAATTGCAACATGGCCCTAATCACCGACTTGACCGAAGTTCCGTTACGCTATGGACGACCTCAAGACCCATCAACCTCCCGGTCATGCTTAGTCCGAGTCGATGCGACCCAAATCTCCCGATCCCGATCGCCCAGCAACTCAGCCTACCTCCTCGCCTCCTCATCATCAGCCCTCGCAAGGGGCGCACGTCCCTTGTGCGCCTTCAATGAAACTTGCCAAACTTAGTCTTCAATCCACCTAAATTTGGTCTTCAAAGATTCTCCAAACTTGATCTTCAATTCACCCAAGTTTGGTCCTCAAATCTTACCGTTAATAGACTTCAATGATTCTCATCAAGGATTCTTCAAATCATATCTCCTTCATTCACACCATGAATAGATCTTTCTTTAATTAAGCTCCACCATATTTAGTCTTCAATCAAATCACCTAAATATGGTTTTGATATGATCTTGTCTTCAAGTTGTAATGCATTGCCAAAAATAACTCCACCAAGATCTTTAAGATAGCTTCACCATGATCTTCAAGATATTTGGCTCCATGTTAGAGACTTACTAAAAATAGCTCCATCGAGATCTTCAAGATGTTTGCCTTGCACTCCAAGTTTCCATGCTTGCCACGTCATCAATTATGCCTTGTCACCATGGTTGCCACGTCACTTGGTCTAGGTGTCAAATCATGCCAATAAATAGTGCAGTCGCACTAACATAAACAATTTTTCTATGCACTTAGGCAGGTTCAGATGAGGAAGTATAATATAAAACCAATGAAATTGCCTGATTTAGATCAGCCTGGGAAAAAACCTTCAGCTTACTATATATAAAGGCAAATAACTATAAGATCCTTTGAGAAACAACCTAACTTCAAAGCAATACCAAGACAAAAAAAAACATGAATTGGACCACCTGTGATTGATCACTAGCCTTAGATAGAAAAATTCAGCGGGAAAACAATGAAAGTAGATTAAAGTTAGCACTGATCTCTAAATGATGGGAGAAATGAACATGAATTCGAACTCAAACCTATATATTTGATCAATATAACCTCTATTGGTTGATCAACCTTTGGTGATATATAACCGGTATTAATGAAAAAAAAATTCTTATAATTCTTTTACGAAAATTAAGTCGTTAATCATATAAAGTTGGTAAATATACTAAATTAAACCCTAAATGCAAGTTAAATAAAGTGAGGAGGAGAGAGAGACATACCAATTTAAATCAATATAAATAGAGTTTTGAAGGCACTAATACCAAATAGTCATGCTTATTTTTTAAAAAAATTGTCAAAACTTATGAAGAATGTGAAGAATGGTAAAGCTAGAGGATTGAAAACAAGTGTCCATGGAGGAGTTATCTTGCAATTACCCACAAACTAAAAGCCACCTTTTTGGCTGGGAAAAATATATTTTTTTATTGTTAAACTTTGCGACACATTTTGAGATGCCAATAAACCTTTGCAAATAATGTGTTTCAATCTGTGTCGCAAACCAAGTAGAGCTCCAAAATTTTGCAACATATTTTGCTAGGTCAATAGATTATTGCAAACAATGTGTTGCAATCTGTGTCGCAAACCAATTACATGCTATGTTCCAAAATTTATGACACATTTTGCGACGTTCTTGAATGGTTGTTTATTTGCAACGTAATTTGGTTCTTTCTGCAATAGTTTTGGTTTTTTGTCACACATTATTACAATTTGTGTTGCAAATTTGCAACATTTTTACACGTCGCAAATGTATGTGTCACAAATAACTTTTTTTTTGTAGTGTATGTTGTGTGTGAAATGAAGAAAGAATAATTTAAAATAAGATATTAAATGTACTATTTTCCTCAAAGAGGCTTTGGCAAGGGATTTTCAGGGTGGATTGGAGGATTGGGCTTTATTAAAATAAGATTGATTATTAATAGTAATATATAATCATGTTTTGATATATTACAATTAACTTGTGAATGTGTACCGTCGATAATAAGATTATCTATAGTTAAGAAATTTAATTACCCCAAAATTCGGGGAATAGAGAGGAATAAACTATATTGATAGTGAATGACATTTTTGCCCTTACTTGAAACTTAACTAAATAAAAATCATTAATTAAAATAATTAATTATAACAATTAAAGTAATAATAATTAACATAAATTGAGTCACTTAAATATTAATTTCTAATAATTAAATTAAATAATAATTAAAAAGAATCATTTAATATACATATTTCATTAGGTAATCAAAGCAAAATGACATTTTTGCCCCATTATAGATTTAAATAAATAAAATAGTTAATAGGAAAATTTAATTATGGTAATTAAAGTGCAATGACACTTTTACCCTTGGTAGGTGCTTAATTAAATAAAAATCATTAATCTAAATAATTATAGCAAATTTACTATCTTTGAAATAAATTGAAGAGGGTAATTAAAGTAATTTAAATAATTAAAATATTTAATTATTGAAATTATTTATAATCTAGTAAATTTACTTATTATTAAAAATCATCTATTATATATTAAATATCATTTATTTATAGCAAGCTACATAAAACTAATATCACCACATTTCTCTCTCATACCTGTTTAAATTTCCTACTCCCATTCCTTCCAATCAAACACGGTTTTTTTTTACTATTTTTATTCTCCCCATTTCCATTTCCCATCATCCCATTCACCCTAATCCTATTGCTCTCATTCTCATTCTCATTCTGCAAACCAAACCCAACCTTAAATGACTTATGTTCTCTTCAATGATACAACAAGCCAAAAAAGTAAGCTTTGGGATGCGGTAATTTTTGCCAACACCAAAAAAAGTCATAGATGAAAAGGAATTCAAAGTGAGTTTCTTGTTTCGCTGAATAGAATATGGCTGCAGATGTATTATAGGTGCATAGTAATAAGTTCTAAATGCTTAGTGTATTGGTCAAGGTGATTAGCAATGTACTTTATATGCTTAGCATATTGTGCTAATCATCTAATATCATGTTGTTTTTGCTTAGTATCCATCATGATCATTATGTATAGCTCATTAAGGACTTGATCCACAATAATAATCTTAACAAGTTGTTGATGATGGAAATGATGGTGCAACTACATGATATTGGAGCTTAAGTTTAATACAAACAAACCTAAATCCTCATAGGTTTTGAGTTTTACATACATTAGACTTGCATGTGTTGCACATTATCTCACCAAAAATGATGTCATTTGAAAGCTTAGATGCAAGCCTATTCTATCCTTTCACTTGCAATGTTATATACATTGAATCTCATTAAACGGGCTTTTTATGACTGATGAGTGCATTTTATATCATTTTACATATCTCCAATAGACTCATTCGCTTGTCTTTAAACATATTTTGTCTACAAATGATGTTATTTTGGGTATGTTTGTCTTTGTTGCAGGTTTTTAGGGCTCATAACACACATGGAGTGAAATCAGGGATAAAATCAACCAATGAAGACAATTCTTCTATGTGTCCAATGCGAGCACAAGTGGAGCACGAGCGTGCCATCTCTCCATGATTTCCTCTGTCTGGGATTTCTTAAGTTGTCAATGAGAGCACGGGTGAAGCACGGGGGTGCTTTCTCCCCATGATTACTTCAAGAAGAGATGATTCTATAATTTCAGGGGAAGTACGGTCTGCGTGCTGATTTCATGGGCATGCTGAAGCTAAGCACGGGTGGAGCACGATCGTGATCTCCCCGTGGTTTCCTCGAGTTGGCACTTACCCCTTTCACTCAGAAGCTTCAAGAAGAGCATCGTTTAAGCACGACCGTGCTTAGACAGTGTTGAGCCTAGAAAACCCCTTTTAATGACAAGACTTAAGGTTTTCTAAATTTCTTTGTTCGGGGGTTTTCTTCTTCAGCAGAGGAACCTTCAAGGGAATGAAGATTAGCCACCACCACTGGAGCTTAGGAGGCTAAGGGTGAGTTAGAGAAGCCGGAGGAGTGGAGTTGCCCATTCCATGGAGCTTTTGAAGTACATTTGAGGAGATTCTGTAAAAAGGGGAAAGTCTAGATGTCTCTCTTCCTTATGCTTGTTATTTTCTCTCATTTTTAAGAATTCATGAAGGGCTAACCATTCCACGGTTCCCGAGATTGTGAACTATATTGTTTTTGATACTTTGACTACTTGAGTTCTAATGCCTATGGACTTCTATTATTTTCTTGTGTTATTCATATGTTTGCATAACTTGGCATGATTAATTTTCGTAGATGCTTGTATTAAACATTGCGTGTGTGGATTACCATAGTTGTGATAACCTAGTGTAGTTCAAAACTTGGCGCGTATGAAACTCATAGTTATGCTTGCAGAACTTGCCGTATCTGATACTCGTAGATGCAACATAGCTTTTGAGCACCCACAAGAATCTTAGAATGTACCTTGGTAGGCATTAGACTCAAGTCAATATCTTAGGCACTTAGGGATCTACCCGGGGCATTGACCTTTTGCTATCAACACTCAATCCTAGTCTACTTAGTTCTTCCACCCCTTTGATTTATTTTTATAGTAGTTAATTTCTTCATCACCTTTTTAGTTAACTAGACATTAGAGGATCAACCTGTACTAGAAGTTCAATCCTTGAGGTTCGACAACCCTACCACCTTAATAGGGTACCACTTTATTACTGGTAACTATCTATGAAGACATGGTCGGGAATCAGCAATAAAGTATATCAGAATATGCCTGACCAAATTTGGAAGGAGTAGGGTCCAGCATTGTTCGTCCTTCTGTTACGGTGAACAATTTTGAGTTGAAGCCAAACTTCATATAGATGGTGCAGTAGATGTGCCAGTTTAATGGGTTTTAGGATGAAGACCCATATGTGCACTTAAAGAACTTCTTGGAAATCTGCGACACATTTAAGGCAAACAATGTGCCTGAGGATGATGTTCGCCTTAGACTATTCCCATTCTCAGTGAGAGGAAGGGACAAGCAATGCTAAATTCCTTGCCACAAGGGTTTATCACCACATGGAAGCAGATGGCCGAGAGTTTTCTCACACAATACTTCTATCCTGTAAAGATTTCCAAGTTGAGGAGTGATATCTCCTCTTTCCTTTAGTTAGAATCTGAATCCTTGTACGACACTTGGGTAAGGTACAAGGAGATGCTGAGAAAATGCCTACAATATGGAATAGTAGAATGGATGCAAATCCAAATTTTCTGCAATGAGCTGAATTACACAATGACGCAGATGCTTAACGCATCCTCAGGTGGGTCTTTATGCAGCAAACAACCAAATGCTGCTTATAGCTTGATCGAAGAAATGTTAAGCAATGGCTATCAGTGGAGTTCTAAGAGAAATAAACTGGTAAAGGTCGCCGGTATTTATCAGGTGGATGCCATTACTACTCTTGCAGCATAGGTTGAAGTTGTCACAAAGCGGTTGGACAACATGCAGTCACTTTCTCAGGCTGTAGGACCTCCTTTTGAAGGCTAGGGGCCTCATAGTGAACCTTGTAGTTCTTCTTCTTCTGATATGGGTACTAGGCAAGCTGAACAAGTTAATTTTTTTGGGTAGAATAGGCATTATTAGAACAACCCATACAGTGGCACATACAATGTAGGGTGGATTAATCACCCGAACTTTTCTTAGAGTCAACTGGGGCAGGGACAAGTGCCCCAATAGCCTTAACCCCCTCAATAAGATGTTTAGTTGACTCCTTGTAAACCAGGTCCTTCTAATGAGTTTACAGTTTTGTTGACTCGGTATATCAAGGAGAATGAAATCCGTCTTTCAGAGCATGAAGAAATGATGAGAAACACCAATGCCACAGTGAGAAATCTAGAACATCACATGGCCCAAATGTTGAAGCTAATTGAGGAGAGACTTCCGAGTTCCCTTCCTAGTAATACAGAAGTCAATCTTAAGGAGTCTCTAAAAGCTGTAACAATGAGAAGTGGTAAGCAACTTCGCAACCCTGTCTTGAAGAGGTCTGTTGCAAAGCCTAATGAACCTCAGTCGGAACCTAGGTAGTTTGGGGTTATTGATTTGGAAACCATAGTTGATATTGAGAAGAAAGAAGAGGAAAAAGGGAGAAACTAAGTTACCCAAGTACCAACCCAAACTCCCTTATCTTGTGAAGGCAAGAAAAGACCTACAAGAAGAGCAATACAAGAAGTTCCTTGACATTTTCATGGCCTTGTACATAAATGTCCCATTCATTGAGGCTCTTGCCCAAATGCCAAGGTATGCAGAATTCTTGAAAAAAGCTACTCACAAATAAGAGAAAGCTTAAGAAAGTGTCTTCTGTGACACTTAGTGAAGAGTGCTCAGCCTTAATCACTAACAAGCTTCCAAAGAAGGAGAAATACCCTGGTGGATTTATTAGATTGTGCACTATTGGAGGGCTTGTGGATGAGAAAGCTTTGGCCAACCTTAAGGCGAGTATCAACTTGATGCCCTACAAAATTTTCCAAAAACTAGGGCTCGGGGAGCAAAAGTCTATGGCAATGATACTACAGTTAGCTGATAGATCCATATGGCAACCAAGATGAATAATCGAAGATGTTTTAGTCAAGGTGGACAAGTTCATATTCCCGGTAGACTTTGTAATCCTTGATGTTAATGAAAGGTTGACATCTCCCTCATTTTAGAAAGACCATTCTTGGCAACCTCTAAGGCCCTAATTGATGTCAAGGACAATCAAATGGCACTCTGAGTAGGGGATGAAGAAGTTGTCTTCAAACTTCAAGACTCAATGAGACAAACTATGGATTTTGGCGATACTTGCTATTATGTTGATGTTGTCAATGATTTTGTCTCTGAGTATGTACAAGAGACATTCATGAAAGATAAACTATTAGAGTTATTAGAGAATAAACCCCTTGAAGATGTCGAATCAGAAGAATTTCTGGGAGAAGTACATTATTAAGATATGGTAATTGCGGGACCTCCCTTGCTTTCAAGCTATCAGAAAAAAATTCTCCCATGCCAAGAGGTGTGGAAGCAAGTGATCCTGAGGAAGAGGAAGCCATCTGCTCCATCATTAGAAGTAACACAATCATCTGGAAAAATCAATCTCATTAATACTTTAGCAACATATGCATGCAACTGCTTTTTTTTGCTGGCCATGAGAGGTCTCGATTTCATGAACCTCTTTGATGTGTATAGGTACGTCAAGCTAGTGATGTTGAACAATTGCTTCTTGGGAGGCAACCCAAGTGTTTGTTTCTTTTTCTTTAGTTAGTTTTGAAATAATTTGTGGCTGTACAATTCTTCTCCATATGATCGAGTTTTGAAATATTGTTTTTTTTGCTGTTGTCTAATTTGTGGCTTTCTCTCTTGTTTGTTGTGTGTCCGCATGAAATTTGAGGAAGATTGCCAAGTTCTGGATATTTTAGGTTGAGCACAAGACCCCTAGTCGAAATTAAACCCCTGCACTAAGGATTAGTTCAACACTCCACTCTGTTGCTTGCACAACTAAACTCTAGTGGAGTTCATCTCTTAGCATTTTACTCTACTATGACCGCAAAGAACTCTTGGAACGTGGAGGTAGGATGAATCACACCGGAAGGGAAAGGGGGCATTCCGCTACCTCTCGACCCTATCAAACCTAGCTTTGTCTAACCCTCATGGTGTGTCACTCATCCACAAAGATTACCAAGATAGATTCTCAACCCTAGTGTCACTCTAAGGGAAAATCAATGCAATAAACATTCAAGGTTGGAACTCAATTAGAACATCAATTAAAGAAGCATAATAAAAGGTCAATATAACAAAATTATCCTAGGGTTTACAAGTCCAAGCACCCACTTGGGGTTTAGCTCTCCATGGAGCAATATACAATCAACAATAAAATTGAATGTAAAAGCATGCAATCCATAAGAAAAACAACCTTGTAATCAATATTGATGTTCTTGTGGAGTCGCCTCGTCTTCTCCAAGGGTTCCCTCGTCAAGCCTAGTGCACACCTTGCCGAATCAATGCCGACAAAAGCTCCTCCAATAACTATTTTCTGAAAGAACGCGGTGTTGAAGGCCATAGAACCACTCCAAAGACCTAGCCAAAGCCTCTCCAAACCCTAGCTGCGAATGTCTCCAAAGATGGGTAAAAGTTGGCAAAAATATGAGAAAAGAATCCCTTAAACATCTGAAATCATGGCTTTTATAGGGTCTGGAATCGGTATCCACACGAGCATGTGGAATTTCCACACGGCCGTGTGAATTTGCAGAAGTTGTTTTCCTGCTAGCTATGAATACTAATTGCTACAATAATTTTGCTACAGTGGGATGCTACAATACTTCTCCAAAATACTCCTGAATCCATACTTTTTCATCAAGGCCACATGAATGGGCACATATCCATGCGGTAGATCGCGTTGCGTCTTCAATGAAATCACATTGACAAAGATCTTGCTAGTATTGCACAAGTCGGAACACATGAGTGTGACTGCCTTTGTGCCCCTCTAATTTGTGTATTCTCTTGAGCACAATGGAGATTGGCACACACCCATATGTCTTTGAGCACAACTTGTGTCTTCACATTTGTTCCCTCCAAGACTTCATTAACAAATTGTATCTACGATCTATTTTTTGGTTTCTTTCTTCCATACTTGTCTCCACAACCCTACATGCACAAAAGAACATGTATACGCATGAATAAGTGATAAAGTCTGAGAAAAGTAATGCTCAATGTAAGAAAAGAGTACTTCTATTAATTATACACAAGCACTTATCAAACTCCCCACACTTAAGCTTTTGTTGTCCTCAAGCAAAGATAAAACATTAAAGCATCCAAGAAGGAAAAATTGAAAGTGCTTGGCCTTAGGTTCACTAAAAGCATACAAAAGATGCATTCTAAAAGTAGGGAAAAATTTCAACACCAAATAAGAAAAATCAATGCTCTAGCTAAAATCTCGAATAAAAAAGGACAACAACCCGATATCATATAAGTGTGTGTAAACTCACTCAAGTCAATCCAATGTATACTCCTCAAAGCTCATAAGTAAGAGGGACTTATTTAGTACAAGAAGAAAAGAAAAGGTAGCAGCTTCACACATCATCCAAGGTAGCCCTTTCCTAAGCCGCTGCTAAGGTGGCTTTCACACATTCGAGGTGGTAGCTCTTTCTACCGGGGTAGTGGCTTTCACTCATCCCATGAGATAGGTCTTTCTCTCACTAGGGCATAACTAGTATCTAACTTATGAGAGTAGCTTCATACTTCATAGATGCTAGCTCTTTCCACCCCTAATACACAAACAAAACAACCATAACATTTTTTTTTGCATAAATTGAAACAAGAAACAAACTAAAACAATCCCTTTAACGTCGAACTTGAATTTCCACAAGGTTTAATGAGTGAATAGTGCAACAAGTGTCAATCGGACAAAAATTCCTAAAAATTCAACTAAAACTAGAGCATGAAAACATTCAATGTTAAAAATTCTCCTAAACTTAAGAATACAACCATTGCAACTAAGGTGAACTGCCATTGGCTATATGAGCATGCATAATGAAAAACATAAGTATAGAACATGTGTAATGTGAACTCCCCCCCACACTTAAGATGCACATTGCCCTCAATGTACGCATGCAAGCACAATAAAATATAAAGCAATCAAAATATGTGTTGAGATGGGCAATTGAAATGATATTCCCCTGAACTCCTAATGGTATGTTTGATGGAGCTAATTCCATTGGGAGTTGAGTTCCAATGGGTTGTAGAGCACACACGGCCATGTGAATGTTACATTGACCGTGCTGATGACTATTCCTCAAATTCAAGACTCACAAGACTATTTGCACATATACACTCGAGTGAAGCTCAACAAAAATAAAATAAACTCGAGTCTATAAAGATATGAAAATGAAATACAACTCGAAACAACTGGAAAACAAAAAGATAAACTCAGAAGAAAAATCCTTTCTGAGTAGTACAAGTCCAAATAAAATGCAAAAATAAAATATGAAAAGCATAAAAACATAGAAAGATAAGGACACCTTAAACGTCGGTGTCTGGCTCGGTTGGCTTTGCTGCTGCTGCTGTTGGTGAATCAACTGGTTGTGATGGTGGTGATAGTGATGCCGGAGGAGTTGGTGGAGCTCTGTGTCTCATCACAAAAGGTGAGGTCACATCTCGCTCGAGTAACTACTGTAGAGTGTTGAGACGCAGAATCACTTCTGTGTGGTTCACGGCTTGTGTCACGCGAACCTCACTCAGCTCTAAGCGCAAAACCCCCACAGCACTCTCGAGCCTCTCAAAACGATCATAGGCTCGAGATGGAGAGAACTTATGCAATGGAGGTGGCTCCTGTGCTGCAGTGGTGCCTCTGTCTCCATGTGCTTTGGTTGTGGCTCGGGAGCAGGTTGTGACCCCTATGCTATCTCTCCCTCTCCCTCGACTGTCTCAGGTGGGGGCATGATCATGACATAGACACTATCTCTGTACCTCCGGATCATGCCCATAAGTCTCATCATCTCTAAACCAAGGGGAGATGGTACTATCATCTAGCAAACCCATCCTAGTAATGTGTCTAGTGATGTACGGGCCTGAGAAGATTACTCCCACCCTGCAAACTGACCATGATAACTCACGTACTCTGCTACAATGTGTCCAAGGTGGAGTGGCTCTCTCAGTACCATAGAATATAAATAAAGCAGCTCTTGGCGACTCAACACCCTTGTACTGTCACCAAGGTCGTTCATAGATCGGCTTAGAATGGTGTGGATATAGTGGTAAGCTGGCCAGGAGAGGCATGTTGCCTTGCTGACTCTGGACTCATACTGTTCCTGGCCGCATAATGCTTTGTATGCATGCTGGGGTGTCAAACTGCTTGGGTAATCTGTCGGGAGCTGCTCGTACTCCTTTGTGTCAGTAAATGCCTCATCGTATAATCCGAGTCAGACCGAAAACTGAGTGACACTCATAGTATGGTACTGCCCAAATGCTCTGAACTGTATGGCATCAATATTGCCGAAACTGTGATAAGAACGGTCGAGCTCGAATGAAGGAGCACCTATAGTGTCAACGCGCAGATAGCCGGCTCTCTAATCAACAACAAATGCCGCCAACTACCCACCGACAGTAGCTCATCAACCTAATCAGCCATGTCGTCCCTTAATTGGATCTCCCGTAATGCGCTCAAGTCCGGGAAACACGACTGTCCGGACTTGAGCTTTGACAAATGCTCAAATTAAGCCTGATGCTCAGGGATGGTGAACTCCATATGTTATGGCTCAGGAGAAGGCTCACATGGATGCTTGCCGACCGCTTTCTTGGTCTTGGGTGCCATATTTGCAAGAATTGAAGAGAAATTGATCAAATAAACTCCAAAACCTAATTCTGCAGAAATCCACATGGTCGTGTGGAAATTCCACACGCCTGTGTGGATCTTCAGGGTGTGAAAGCTGCACGGCCACTATGCAAAAATCCCAAAAATACATCAAAAATTCACTCAGAATTCTTTCTACAAGCGTACACCAACCATCTAAACATGAAATCAAAGCAACATTCACTAGTTTATGTAAAATAAATCAAGATTGGTGAATCAAAAGGGAAAAAGGACTTACCGACAAACTGAGAATGAAAAACTACAAAACCTTCCGGAAAACTCAACAAAAATCCTTTTAAAATAATGGTGAGCGGTTGGGGGAGTGAAGAGAGGTGATCTTTAAGTGTTTGGGAGTGAAATAAGGAAGAGACACGGTTAGGTTTTAAAGAAAAGCCGTGCCACTTGACGTTTGTGCATCCACACGGGCGTGTGTAAATTCCACACGACCATGTGACTCCACAACGGAGCATTACAGGGACAGACATGATAAGTGTCTAAATGTACATATTTTTGTATATGTATTTGTTGCCTCTAGCATGTATTTTTATAAGAATTGATGCCCGTTTTGTGCTTAATCGTGTTTTATTTGCTTTGCAGGGCACGGAAACTCCACGGAGGACACGAAGATATAATTTGGGCAAAAAATAGAAGGAAACCAGGTCGCAGTACTGTAGAGTATTCAATGTAGCAAATACTGTAGATGGAGCACTGTAGTATTGGTATTGTAGATACTGCTGTAGCACCTGGAGAGTTTTCAAGACAGGAATTGAATCATGGCATACGGCCTCAATGCTGCCGGGGATCTAGCCCAGGATGATCACTGTAGCCATAAAAATTGAGAGCATTTGTGGAATTTGCCTACCCCAAACAGTGTCAATGAGGGGCTCAATGAGGTCCTCATTGAGCCGGGGATACCACCCGGGATTGAGGTTAATTTGAGGGGGATTGTGGAGGTATATAAGGGGATCTTGGAGGACTTTTTTAGGGAGACTTCTTCTTGGCCTATTGGGCCGCCGCCACCACATATTGTTGAGGCCTTCTGGCCATCTTCCGGTGACGATCCTTGTGGGAAACGAGCACACATCATCACCAAGAGGGAGATGAGCATAGGAGAAGGAGTTGGAGTGAAGTTTTAAGCCACCATTGCATCACCATTCAAGGCTTCATCGATCCAAGGAGATCAAGACCGTAGAGGGAGTTTTCTTGCTTCTTTATTGTCTTTCTTTTCCTTGTATGTTGTATAAGTATTCCTTGTCAGGAGGGATTAACTTATTTTGGTGTTTGGATTTGGATGAACCCTAGGGTTAATCTTGTGTATGAACTTGGAATGTTGTTCTTCATTGAATTTGATGGTTGTTTGAGATTCAATCTTTCATGCTTTCATGCCTAGAATAACATATATGGAGAGATCCGTAATTCTACTATGAGTTGTATGCATAGATGTGACCTACTCAGATGTACTAGATACAGGAGAGATTAAAAGGGGATACTTGTGCCTACACGCCGAGAGATCGGGTGTTGGTAGCCCTCCATTTCTAGTTT